>NW_028270139.1:178857399-179029899 GCF_037043375.1 Chiloscyllium plagiosum | reverse complement strand
TGGACTCAGATACATGTGACATGTTGGGAACCAAGCTAGACCCACTCATAATATTTGAAGACAGGAGCCAATGTCCTCTGTTTTCTTATTTTCTCGGGAGATGTGAAATGCTGTATCCCAGACATAATGTCACTGGTCAAACCACTCAATGTGAAGGAAAACACAATTTATTTAAACACAGCGGTTCAAATGCAAACAAAAGAAACTCAGCCAAGTAATCGACACAGTAATTACTAACTAACTGTCCCAAAACAGTAAATCCCATCAACATATCCCCTGGCAAAGAAACAAAATTCAAACACAGATTCGGACAGCCAATTCTCCAGTCCAGGGGGGAACAACAAGAGATTTCAGGGAATGGAACAGCTCGGCATCATTTCACTGAAGCTCCAATCAGCTTCCGACTACTACAGCGACAAAAACGAGATAGCCCAGTGTCTGAGAAAAGGCCACTCCCCTTCCATTCTGTCAAATAGTTCAGATGCAGTAGTTTTGGTCAGGTGTGTCCAGGAAGGGTCCCTGTTGCAAGATGGAGATTGGTTGACGAAAGGGGATGCCATGTTAGATTTGTGCTTGGCAGTGAACCTGGCCAAGGGTCAGAGCATTTTGGTGATAATGATCACAACTGCCTCAGCTTCACCATAGCCATGGAGAGGGATAGGAGCAGACAGTATGGGAAGGTATTTAATTGGGGGAGAGGGATAGGAGCAAACAGAATGGGAAGGTATTTAATTGGGGGAGGGGGATAGGAGCAGAGAGTATGGGAAGGTATTTAATTGGGGGAGGGGGATAGGAGCAGAGAGTATGGGAAGGTATTTAATTGGGGGAGGGGGATAGGAGCAGACAGTATGGGAAGGTATTTAATTGGGGGAGAGGGATAGGAGCAAACAGTATGGGAAGGTATTTAATTGGGGGAGGGGGATAGGAGCAGAGAGTATGGGAAGGTATTTAATTGGGGGAGGGGGATAGGAGCAGACAGTATGGGAAGGTATTTAATTGGGGGAGGGGGATAGGAGCAGACAGTATGGGAAGGTATTTAATTGGGGGAGAGGGATAGGAGCAGACAGTATGGGAAGGTATTTAATTGGGGGAGAGGGATAGGAGCAAACAGTATGGGAAGGTATTTAATTGGGGGAGGGGGATAGGAGCAAACAGTATGGGAAGATATTTAATTGGGGGAGGGGGATAGGAGCAGACAGTATGGGAAAGTATTTAATTGGGGGAGGGGGATAGGAGCAGACAGTATGGGAAGGTATTTAATTGGGGGAGAGGGATAGGAGCAAACAGTATGGGAAGGTATTTAATTGGGGGAGGGGGATAGGAGCAAACAGTATGGGAAGGTATTTAATTGGGGGAGGGGGATAGGAGCAGACAGTATGGGAAAGTATTTAATTGGGGGAGGGGGATAGGAGCAGACAGTATGGGAAGGTATTTAATTGGGGGAGAGGGATAGGAGCAAACAGTATGGGAAGGTATTTAATTGGGGGAGGGGGATAGGAGCAAACAGTATGGGAAGGTATTTAATTGGGGGAGGGGGATAGGAGCAGACAGTATGGGAAAGTATTTAATTGGGGGAGGGGGATAGGAGCAGACAGTATGGGAAGGTATTTAATTGGGGGAGGGGGATAGGAGCAGACAGTATGGGAAGGTATTTAATTGGGGGAGGGGGATAGGAGCAGACAGTATGGGAAGGTATTTAATTGGGGGAGGGGGATAGGAGCAGACAGTATGGGAAGGTATTTAATTGGGGGAGGGGGATAGGAGCAGACAGTATGGGAAGGTATTTAATTGGGGGAGGGGGATAGGAGCAGACAGTATGGGAAGGTATTTAATTGGGGGAGAGGGACAGGAGCAGACAGTATGGGAAGGTATTTAATTGGGGGAGGGGGATAGGAGCAGAGAGGATCGGAAGGTATTTAATTGGGGGAGGTAGGAGCAGACAGTATGGGAAGGTATTTAATTGGGGAAGGGGGATAGGAGCAGACAGTATGGGAAGGTATTTAATTGGGGGAGGGGGATAGGAGCAGAGAGTATGGGAAGGTATTTAATTGGGGGGGGTATAGGAGCAGACAGTATGGGAAGATATTTAATTGGGGGAGGGGGATAGGAGCAGACAGTATGGGAAGGCATTTAATTGGGGGAGGGGGATAGGAGCAGACAGTATGGGAAGGTATTTAATTGGGGGAGGGGGATAGGAGCAGACAGTATGGCAAGGTATTTAATTGGGGAGGGGGATAGGAGCAGACAGTATGGGAAGGTATTTAATTGGGGGAGCGGGATAGGAGCAGACAGTATGGGAAGGTATTTAATTGGGGGAGAGGGATAGGAGCAAACAGTATGGGAAGGTATTTAATTGGGGGAGCGGGATAGGAGCAGACAGTATGGGAAGGTATTTAATTGGGGGAGGGGGATAGGAGCAGACAGTATGGGAAGGTATTTAATTGGGGGAGGGGGATAGGAGCAGACAGTATGGGAAGGTATTTAATTGGGGGAGAGGGACAGGAGCAAACAGTATGGGAAGGTATTTAATTGGGGGAGGGGGATAGGAGCAGGCAGTATGGGAAGGTATTTAATTGGGGGAGGGGGATAGGAGCAGACAGTATGGGAAGGTATTTAATTGGGGGAGGTAGGAGCAGACAGTATGGGAAGGTATTTAATTGGGGGAGGGGAATAGGAGCAGACAGTATGGGAAGGTATTTAATTGGGGGAGGGGAATAGGAGCAGACAGTGTGGGAAGGTATTTAATTGGGGGAGGGGAATAGGAGCAGACAGTATGGGAAGGTATTTAATTGGGGGAGGGGAATAGGAGCAGACAGTATGGGAAGGTATTTAATTGGGGGAGGGGAATAGGAGCAGACAGTATGGGAAGGTATTTAATTGGGGGAGGGGAATAGGAGCAGACAGTATGGGAAGGTATTTAATTGGGGGAGGGGGATAGGAGCAGACAGTATGGGAAGGTATTTGGGGAGGGGGATAGGAGCAGACAGTATGGGAAGGTATTTAATTGGGGGAGGGGGATAGGAGCAGACAGTATGGGAAGGTATTTAATTGGGGGAGGGGGATAGGAGCAGACAGTATGGGAAGGTATTTAATTGGGGGAGGGGGATAGGAGCAGACAGTATGGGAAGGTATTTAATTGGGGGAGGGGGATAGGAGCAGACAGTATGGGAAGGTATTTAATTGGGGGAGGGGGATAGGAGCAGACAGTATGGGAAGGTATTTAATTGGGGGAGGGGGATAGGAGCAGACAGTATGGGAAGGTATTTAATTGGGGGAGGGGGATAGGAGCAGACAGTATGGGAAGGTATTTGTTTGGGGGAGGGGGACAGGAGCAGACAGTATGGGAAGGTATTTAATTGGGGGAGGTAGGAGCAGACAGTATGGGAAGGTATTTAATTGGGGGAGGGGGATAGGAGCAGACAGTATGGGAAGGTATTTAATTGGGGGAGGGGGATAGGAGCAGACAGTATGGGAAGGTATTTAATTGGGGGAGGGGGATAGGAGCAGACAGTATGGGAAGGTATTTAATTGGGGGAGGGGAATAGGAGCAGACAGTATGGGAAAGTATTTAATTGGGGGAGGGGGATAGGAGCAGACAGTACGGGAAGGTATTTAATTGGGGGAGGGGGATAGGAGCAGACAGTATGGGAAGGTATTTAATTGGGGAGGGGGATAGGAGCAGACAGTATGGGAATGTATTTAATTGTTGGAGGGGGATAGGAGCAGACAGTATGGGAAAGTATTTAATTGGGGGAGGGGGATAGGAGCAGACAGTAAGGGAAGGTATTTAATTGTGGGAGGGGGATAGGAGCAGACAGTATGGGAAAGTATTTAATTGGGGGAGGGGTATAGGGGCAGACAGTATGGGAAAGTATTTAATTGGGGGAGGGGGATAGGAGCAGACAGTATGGGAAGGTATTTAATTGGGGAGGGGGAACGGAGCAGACAGTGTGGGAAAGTATTTAATTGGGGGAGGGGGATAGGAGCAGACAGTACGGGAAGGTATTTAATTGGGGAGGGGGATAGGAGCAGACATTATGGGAAGGTATTTAATTGGGGGAGAGGGATAGGAGCAGACAGTATGGGAAGGTATTTAATTAGGGGAGGGGGATAGGAGCAGACAGTATGGGAAGGTATTTAATTGGGGGAGGGGGGTAGGAGCAGACAGTATGGGAAGGTATTTAATTGGGGGAGGGGGATAGGAGCAGACAGTATGGGAAGGTACTTAATTGGGAGAGCGGGATAGGAGCAGACAGTGTGGGAAGGTATTGAATTGGGGGAGAGGGATAGGAGCAGAGAGTATGGGAAGGTATTTAATTGAGGGGGGAATTGGAGCAGACAGTATGGGAAGGTATTTAATTGGGGGAGGGGGATAGGAGCAGACACTATGGGAAGGTATTTAATTGGGGGAGTGGGATAGGATCAGACAGTATGGGAAGGAATTTAATTGGGGGGGTATAGGAGCAGACAGTATGGGAAGGTATTTAATTGGGGGAGAGGGGTTGGAGCAGACAGTATGGGAAGGTATTTAATTGGGGAGGGGGATAGGAGCAGACAGTATGGGAATGTATTTAATTGGGGAGGGGGATAGGAGCAGACATTATGGGAAGGTATTTAATTGGGGGAGGGGGATAGGAGCAGACAGTAAGGGAAGGTATTTAATTGGGGGAGGGGGATAGGAGCAGACAGTACGGGAAGGTATTTAATTGGGGGAGGGGGATAGGAGCAGACAGTACGGGAAGGTATTTAATTGGGGAGGGGGATAGGAGCAGACAGTATGGGAAGGTATTTAATTGTGGAGGGGGATAGGAGCAGACAGTATGGGATGCTATTTAATTGTGGAGGGGGATAGGAGCAGACAGTATGGGAAGGTATTTAATTGGGGGAGGGGGATAGGAGCAGACAGTATGGGAACGTATTTAATTGGGGGAGGGGGATAGGAGCAGACAGTATGGGAAGGTATTTAATTGGGGGAGAGGGATAGGAGCAGGCAGTATGGGAAGGTATTTAATTGGGGGAGGGGGAAAGGAGTAGACAGTATGGGAAGGTATTTAATTGGGGGAGGGGGAAAGGAGTAGACAGAATGGGAAGGTATTTAATTGGGGGAGGGGGAAAGGAGTAGACAGTATGGGAAGGTATTTAATTGGGGGAGGGGGATAGGAGCAGACAGTATGGGAAAGTATTTAATTGGGGGAGGGGGATAGGAGCAGACAGTATGGGAAGGTATTTAATTGGGGGAGCGGGATAGGAGCAGACAGTGTGGGAAAGTATTTAATTGGGGGAGGGGATGGGAGCAGACAGTGTGGGAAAGTATTTAATTGGGGGAGGGGGATAGGAGCAGACAGTATGGGAAGGTATTTAATTGGGGGAGGGGGATAGGAGCAGACAGTATGGGAAGGTATTTAATTGGGGGAGCGGGATAGGAGCAGACAGTGTGGGAAAGTATTTAATTGGGGGAGGGGATGGGAGCAGACAGTATGGGAAGGTATTTAATTGGGGGAGGGGGATAGGAGCAGACAGTATGGGAAGGTATTTAATTGGGGGAGGGGGATAGGAGCAGACAGTATGGGAAGGTATTTAATTGGGGGAGGGGGATAGGAGCAGACAGTATGGGAAGGTATTTAATTGGGGAGGGGGATAGGAGCAGACAGTATGGGAAGGTATTTAATTGGGGGAGGGGGATAGGAGCAGAGAGTATGGGAAGGTATTTAATTGGGGGAGGGGGATAGGAACAGACAGTATGGGAAGGTATTTAATTGGGGGAGGGGATGGGAGCAGACAGTGTGGGAAAGTATTTAATTGGGGGAGGGGGATAGGAGCAGACAGTATGGGAAGGTATTTAATTGGGGAGGGGAATAGGAGCAGACATGATGGGAAGGTATTTAATTGGGGAGGGGGAACGGAGCAGACAGTATGGGAAAGTATTTAATTGGGGGGGGGAAAGGAGCAGACAGTATGGGAAGGTATTTAATTGGGGAGGGGAATAGGAGCAGACATTATGGGAAGGTATTTAATTGGGGAGGGGGAACGGAGCAGACAGTATGGGAAGGTATTTAATTGGGGGAGGGGGATAGGAGCAGACAGTATGGGAAGGTATTTAATTGGGGGGAAAGGAGCAGACAGTATGGGAAGGTATTTAATTGGGGAGGGGGAACGGAGCAGACAGTGTGGGAAAGTATTTAACTGGGGGAGGGGGATAGGAGCAGACAGTATGGGAAAGTATTTAATTGGGGGGGGGGAAGGAGCAGACAGTATGGGAAGGTATTTAATTGGGGAGGGGGAACGGAGCAGACAGTGTGGGAAGGTATTTAATTGGGGAGGGGGTTAGGAGCAGACATTATGGGAAGGTATTTAATTGGGGGAGAGGGATAGGAGCAGACAGTATGGGAAGGTATTTAATTGGGGAGGGGGTTAGGAGCAGACAGTATGGGAAGGTATTTAATTGGGGGAGAGGGACAGGAGCAGGCAGTATGGGAAAGTATTTAATTGGGGGAGAGGGACAGGAGCAGACAGTATGGGAAAGTATTTAATTGGGGGAGAGGGACAGGAGCAGACAGTATGGGAAGGTATTTAATTGGGGGAGGGGGATAGGAGCAGAGAGTATGGGAAGGTATTTAATTGGGGGAGGTAGGAGCAGACAGTATGGGAAGGTATTTAATTGGGGGAGGGGGATAGGAGCAGACAGTATGGGAAGGTATTGGGCGAGGGGGATAGGAGCAGACAGTATGGGAAGGTATTTAATTGGGGGAGAGGGATAGGAGCAGAGAGTATGGGAAGGTATTTCATTGGGGGGAGGGACAGGAGCAGACAGTATGGGAAGGTATTTAATTGGGGGAGGGGGATAGGAGCAGACAGTATGGGAAGATATTTAATTGGGGGAGGGGGATAGGAGCAGACAGTATGGGAAGGCATTTAATTGGGGGAGGGGGATAGGAGCAGACAGTATGGGAAGGTATTTATTTGGGGGAGGGGGATAGGAGCAGACAGTATGGGAAGGTATTTAATTGGGGGAGGGGAATAGGAGCAGACAGTATGGGAAGGTATTTAATTGGGGGAGGGGAATAGGAGCAGACAGTATGGGAAGGTATTTAATTGGGGGAGGGGGATAGGAGCAGACAGTATGGGAAGGTATTTGGGGGAGGGGGATAGGAGCAGACAGTATGGGAAGGTATTTAATTGGGGGAGGGGGATAGGAGCAGACAGTATGGGAAGGTATTTAATTGGGGGAGAGGGACAGGAGCAGACAGTATGGGAAGGTATTTAATTGGGGGAGGGGGATAGGAGCAGACAGTATGGGAAGGTATTTAATTGGGGGAGGGGGATAGGAGCAGACAGTATGGGAAGGTATTTAATTGGGGGAGGGGGATAGGAGCAGACAGTATGGGAAGGTATTTGTTTGGGGGAGGGGGACAGGAGCAGACAGTATGGGAAGGTATTTAATTGGGGGAGGTAGGAGCAGACAGTATGGGAAGGTATTTAATTGGGGTAGGGGGATAGGAGCAGACAGTATGGGAAGGTATTTAATTGGGGGAGGGGGATAGGAGCAGACAGTATGGGAAGGTATTTAATTGGGGGAGGGGGATAGGAGCAGACAGTATGGGAAGGTATTTAATTGGGGGAGGGGAATAGGAGCAGACAGTATGGGAAAGTATTTAATTGGGGGAGGGGGATAGGAGCAGACAGTATGGGAAGGTATTTAATTGGGGGAGAGGGGTTGGAGCAGACAGTATGGGAAGGTATTTAATTGGGGAGGGGGATAGGAGCAGACAGTATGGGAATGTATTTAATTGTGGGAGGGGGATAGGAGCAGACAGTATGGGAAAGTATTTAATTGGGGGAGGGGGATAGGAGCAGACAGTAAGGGAAGGTATTTAATTGTGGGAGGGGGATAGGAGCAGACAGTATGGGAAAGTATTTAATTGGGGGAGGGGTATAGGGGCAGACAGTATGGGAAAGTATTTAATTGGGGGAGGGGGATAGGAGCAGACAGTATGGGAAGGTATTTAATTGGGGAGGGGGAACGGAGCAGACAGTGTGGGAAAGTATTTAATTGGGGGAGGGGGATAGGAGCAGACAGTACGGGAAGGTATTTAATTGGGGAGGGGGATAGGAGCAGACATTATGGGAAGGTATTTAATTGGGGGAGAGGGATAGGAGCAGACAGTATGGGAAGGTATTTAATTAGGGGAGAGGGATAGGAGCAGACAGTATGGGAAGGTATTTAATTGGGGGAGGGGGGTAGGAGCAGACAGTATGGGAAGGTATTTAATTGGGGGAGGGGGATAGGAGCAGACAGTATGGGAAGGTATTTAATTGGGAGAGCGGGATAGGAGCAGACAGTGTGGGAAGGTATTGAATTGGGGGAGAGGGATAGGAGCAGAGAGTATGGGAAGGTATTTAATTGGGGGGGGAATTGGAGCAGACAGTATGGGAAGGTATTTAATTGGGGGAGGGGGATAGGAGCAGACACTATGGGAAGGTATTTAATTGGGGGAGTGGGATAGGATCAGACAGTATGGGAAGGAATTTAATTGGGGGGGTATAGGAGCAGACAGTATGGGAAGGTATTTAATTGGGGGAGAGGGGTTGGAGCAGACAGTATGGGAAGGTATTTAATTGGGGAGGGGGATAGGAGCAGACAGTATGGGAATGTATTTAATTGGGGAGGGGGATAGGAGCAGACATTAGGGGAAGGTATTTAATTGGGGGAGGGGGATAGGAGCAGACAGTAAGGGAAGGTATTTAATTGTGGGAGGGGGATAGGAGCAGACAGTATGGGAAAGTATTTAATTGGGGGAGGGGTATAGGAGCAGACAGTATGGGAAAGTATTTAATTGGGGGAGGGGGATAGGAGCAGACAGTACGGGAAGGTATTTAATTGGGGAGGGGGATAGGAGCAGACAGTATGGGAAGGTATTTAATTGTGGAGGGGGATAGGAGCAGACAGTATGGGATGCTATTTAATTGTGGAGGGGGATAGGAGCAGACAGTATGGGATGGTATTTAATTGGGGGAGGGGGATAGGAGCAGACAGTATGGGAACGTATTTAATTGGGGGAGGGGGATAGGAGCAGACAGTATGGGAAGGTATTTAATTGGGGGAGGGGGAAAGGAGTAGACAGTATGGGAAGGTATTTAATTGGGGGAGGGGGAAAGGAGTAGACAGTATGGGAAGGTATTTAATTGGGGGAGGGGGAAAGGAGTAGACAGTATGGGAAGGTATTTAATTGGGGGAGGGGGATAGGAGCAGACAGTATGGGAAAGTATTTAATTGGGGGAGGGGGATAGGAGCAGACAGTATGGGAAGGTATTTAATTGGGGGAGCGGGATAGGAGCAGACAGTGTGGGAAAGTATTTAATTGGGGAGGGGATGGGAGCAGACAGTGTGGGAAAGTATTTAATTGGGGGAGGGGGATAGGAGCAGACAGTATGGGAAGGTATTTAATTGGGGGAGGGGGATAGGAGCAGACAGTATGGGAAGGTATTTAATTGGGGTAGCGGGATAGGAGCAGACAGTGTGGGAAAGTATTTAATTGGGGGAGGGGATGGGAGCAGACAGTATGGGAAGCTATTTAATTGGGGGAGGGGGATCGGAGCAGACAGTATGGGAAGGTATTTAATTGGGGAGGGGGATAGGAGCAGACAGTGTGGGAAGGTATTTAATTGGGGGAGGGGGATAGGAGCAGACAGTATGGGAAAGTATTTAATTGGGGGAGCGGGATAGGAGCAGACAGTATGGGAAGGTATTTAATTGGGGGAGGGGGATAGGAACAGACAGTATGGGAAGGTATTTAATTGGGGGAGGGGATTGGAGCAGACAGTGTGGGAAAGTATTTAATTGGGGGAGGGGGATAGGAGCAGACAGTATGGGAAGGTATTTAATTGGGGAGGGGAATAGGAGCAGACATGATGGGAAGGTATTTAATTGGGGAGGGGGAACGGAGCAGACAGTATGGGAAAGTATTTAATTGGGGGGGGGAAAGGAGCAGACAGTATGGGAAGGTATTTAATTGGGGAGGGGAATAGGAGCAGACATTATGGGAAGGTATTTAATTGGGGAGGGGGAACGGAGCAGACAGTATGGGAAGGTATTTAATTGGGGGAGGGGGATAGGAGCAGACAGTATGGGAAGGTATTTAATTGGGGGGAAAGGAGCAGACAGTATGGGAAGGTATTTAATTGGGGAGGGGGAACGGAGCAGACAGTGTGGGAAAGTATTTAACTGGGGGAGGGGGATAGGAGCAGACAGTATGGGAAAGTATTTAATTGGGGGGGGGAAGGAGCAGACAGTATGGGAAGATATTTAATTGGGGAGGGGGAACGGAGCAGACAGTGTGGGAAGGTATTGAATTGGGGAGGGGGTTAGGAGCAGACATTATGGGAAGGTATTTAATTGGGGGAGGGGGTTAGGAGCAGACAGTATGGGAAGGTATTTAATTGGGGGAGGGGGATAGGAGCAGACAGTATGGGAAGGTATTTAATTGGGGGAGGGGGTTAGGAGCAGACAGTATGGGAAGGTATTTAATTGGGGGAGAGGGACAGGAGCAGGCAGTATGGGAAAGTATTTAATTGGGGGAGAGGGACAGGAGCAGGCAGTATGGGAAAGTATTTAATTGGGGGAGAGGGACAGGAGCAGGCAGTATGGGAAAGTATTTAATTGGGGGGGGGATAGGAGCAGACAGTATGGGAAAGTATTTAATTGGGGGAGAGGGACAGGTGCAGACAGTATGGGAAGGTATTTAGTTGGGGGAGGGGGTTAGGAGCAGAGAGTATGGGAAGGTATTTAATTGGGGGAGATTGATAGGAGCAGACAGTATGGGAAGGTATTTAATTGGGGGAGGGGAATAGGAGCAGACAGTATGGTAAGATATTTAATTGGGGGAGGGGGAAAGGAGCAGACAGTATGGGAAGGTATTTAATTGGGGAGCGGGATAGGAGCAGACATTATGGGAAGGTATTTAATTGGGGGAGGGGGATAGGAGCAGACAGTAAGGGAAGGTATTTAATTGGGGAGGGGGAACGGAGCAGACAGTATGGGAAAGTATTTAATTGGGGGAGGGGGATAGGAGCAGAGAGTATGGGAAGGTATTTAATTGGGGGAGGTAGGAGCAGACAGTATGGGAAGGTATTTAATTGGGGGAGGGGGATAGGAGCAGACAGTATGGGAAGGTATTTAATTGGGGGAGGGGGATAGGAGCAGAGAGTATGGGAAGGTATTTAATTGGGGGAGGTAGGAGCAGACAGTATGGGAAGGTATTTAATTGGGGGAGGGGGATAGGAGCAGACAGTATGGGAAGGTATTGGGGGAGGGGGATAGGAGCAGACAGTATGGGAAGGTATTTAATTGGGGGAGAGGGATAGGAGCAGAGAGTATGGGAAGGTATTTCATTGGGGGGAGCGACAGGAGCAGACAGTATGGGAAGGTATTTAATTGGGGGAGGGGGATAGGAGCAGACAGTATGGGAAGATATTTAATTGGGGGAGGGGGATAGGAGCAGACAGTATGGGAAGGCATTTAATTGGGGGAGGGGGATAGGAGCAGACAGTATGGGAAGGTATTTATTTGGGGGAGGGGGATAGGAGCAGACAGTATGGGAAGGTATTTAATTGGGGGAGGGGAATAGGAGCAGACAGTATGGGAAGGTATTTAATTGGGGGAGGGGAATAGGAGCAGACAGTATGGGAAGGTATTTAATTGGGGGAGGGGGATAGGAGCAGACAGTATGGGAAGGTATTTGGGGGAGGGGGATAGGAGCAGACAGTATGGGAAGGTATTTAATTGGGGGAGGGGGATAGGAGCAGACAGTATGGGAAGGTATTTAATTGGGGGGGGGATAGGAGCAGACAGTATGGGAAAGTATTTAATTGGGGGAGAGGGACAGGAGCAGACAGTATGGGAAGGTATTTAGTTGGGGGAGGGGGATAGGAGCAGAGAGTATGGGAAGGTATTTAATTGGGGGAGGGGGGTAGGAGCAGACAGTATGGGAAGGTATTTAATTGGGGGAGATTGATAGGAGCAGACAGTATGGGAAGGTATTTAATTGGGGGAGGGGGATAGGAGCAGACAGTATGGGAAGGTATTTAATTGGGGGAGGGGAATAGGAGCAGACAGTATGGTAAGATATTTAATTGGGGGAGGGGGAAAGGAGCAGACAGTATGGGAAGGTATTTAATTGGGGAGCGGGATAGGAGCAGACATTATGGGAAGATATTTAATTGGGGGAGGGGGATAGGAGCAGACAGTAAGGGAAGGTATTTAATTGGGGAGGGGGATAGGAGCAGACAGTATGGGAAGGTATTTAATTGGGGAGGGGGATAGGAGCAGACAGTGTGGGAAGGTATTTAATTGGGGGAGAGGGGTTGGAGCAGACAGTACGGGAAGGTATTTAATTGGGGAGGGGGATAGGAGCAGACAGTATGGGAATGTATTTAATTGGGGAGCGGGATAGGAGCAGACATTATGGGAAGGTATTTAATTGGGGGAGGGGGATAGGAGCAGACAGTAAGGGAAGGTATTTAATTGTGGGAGGGGGATAGGAGCAGACAGTATGGGAAAGTATTTAATTGGGGGAGGGGTATAGGAGCAGACAGTATGGGAAAGTATTTCATTGGGGGAGGGGGATAGGAGCAGACAGTATGGGAAAGTATTTAATTGGGGGGGGGGAAGGAGCAGACAGTATTGGATGGTATTTAATTGGGGAGGGGGATAGGAGCAGACAGTACGGGAAGGTATTTAATTGGGGAGGGGGATAGGAGCAGACAGTGTGGGAAGGTATTTAATTGGGGGAGAGGGATAGGAGAAGACAGTATGGGAAGGTATTTAATTGGGGGAGGGGGGTAGGAGCAGACAGTATGGGAAGGTATTTAATTGGGGGAGGGGGATAGGAGCAGACAGTATGGGAAAGTATTTAATTGGGGGGGGGGGAAGGAGCAGACAGTATGGGATGGTATTTAATTGGGGGAGGGGGATAGGAGCAGACAGTACGGGAAGGTATTTAATTGGGGAGGGGGATAGGAGCAGACAGTGTGGGAAGGTATTTAATTGGGGGAGAGGGATAGGAGAAGACAGTATGGGAAGGTATTTAATTGGGGGAGGGGGGTAGGAGCAGACAGTATGGGAAGGTATTTAATTGGGGGAGGGGGATAGGAGCAGACAGTATGGGAAGGTATTTAATTGGGGGAGGGGGATAGGAGCAGACAGTATGGGAAGGTATTTAATTGGGGGAGAGGGACAGGAGCAGACAGTATGGGAAGGTATTTAATTGGGGGGGGGATAGGAGCAGACAGTATGGGAAAGTATTTAATTGGGGGAGAGGGACAGGAGCAGACAGTGTGGGAAGGTATTTAGTTGGGGGAGGGGGATAGGAGCAGAGAGTATGGGAAGGTATTTAATTGGGGGAGGTAGGAGCAGACAGTATGGGAAGGTATTTAATTGGGGGAGGGGGGTAGGAGCAGACAGTATGGGAAGGTATTTAATTGGGGTGATTGATAGGAGCAGACAGTATGGGAAGGTATTTAATTGGGGGAGGGGGATAGGAGCAGACAGTATGGGAAGGTATTTAATTGGGGGAGGGGAATAGGAGCAGACAGTATGGGAAGATATTTAATTGGGGGAGGGGGAAAGGAGCAGACAGTATGGGAAGGTATTTAATTGGGGGAGGGGGATAGGAGCAGACAGTATGGGAAGGTATTTAATTGGGGAGGGGGATAGGAGCAGACAGTGTGGGAAGGTATTTAATTGGGGGAGAGGGGTTGGAGCAGACAGTATGGGAAGGTATTTAATTGGGGAGGGGGATAGGAGCAGACAGTATGGGAATGTATTTAATTGGGGAGCGGGATAGGAGCAGACATTATGGGAAGGTATTTAATTGGGGGAGGGGGATAGGAGCAGACAGTAAGGGAAGGTATTTAATTGTGGGAGCGGGATAGGAGCAGACAGTATGGGAAAGTATTTAATTGGGGGAGGGGTATAGGAGCAGACAGTATGGGAAAGTATTTAATTGGGGGAGGGGGATAGGAGCAGACAGTATGGGAAAGTATTTAATTGGGGGGGGGAAGGAGCAGACAGTATTGGATGGTATTTAATTGGGGAGGGGGATAGGAGCAGACAGTACGGGAAGGTATTTAATTGGGGAGGGGGATAGGAGCAGACAGTGTGGGAAGGTATTTAATTGGGGGAGAGGGATAGGAGAAGACAGTATGGGAAGGTATTTAATTGGGGGAGGGGGGTAGGAGCAGACAGTATGGGAAGGTATTTAATTGGGGGAGGGGGATAGGAGCAGACAGTATGGGAAAGTATTTAATTGGGGGGGGGGAAGGAGCAGACAGTATGGGATGGTATTTAATTGGGGGAGGGGGATAGGAGCAGACAGTATGGGAAGGTATTTAATTGGGGGAGGGGGATAGGAGCAGACAGTATGGGAAGGTATTTAATTGGGGGGGTAGGAGCAGACAGTATGGGAAGGTATTTAATTGGGGGAGGGGGATAGGAGCAGACAGTATGGGAAGGTATTTAATTGGGGGAGGGGGATAGGAGCAGACAGTATGGGAAGGTATTTAATTGGGGGAGAGGGATAGGAGCAGTCATTATGGGAAGGTATTTAATTGGGGGAGTGGGATAGGAGCAGACAGTATGGGAAGGTATTTAATTGGGGGAGAGGGATAGGAGAAGACAGTATGGGAAGGTATTTAATTGGGGGAGGGGGGTAGGAGCAGACAGTATGGGAAGGTATTTAATTGGGGGAGAGGGATAGGAGCAGACAGTATGGGAAGGTATTTAATTGGGGGAGGGGGATAGGAGCAGACAGTATGGGAAGGTATTTAATTGGGAGAGCGGGATAGGAGCAGACAGTATGGGAAGGTATTTAATTGGGGGAGGGGGATAGGAGCAGACAGTATGGGAAGGTATTTAATTGGGAGAGCGGGATAGGAGCAGACAGTATGGGAAGGTATTTAATTGGGGGAGGGGGATAGGAGCAGACAATATGGGAAGGTATTTAATTGGGGGGGGAATTGGAGCAGACAGTATTGGAAAGGTATTTAATTGGGGGAGGGGGATAGGAGCAGACACGATGGGAAGGTATTTAATTGGGGGAGTGGGATAGGATCAGACAGTATGGGAAGGAATTTAATTGGGGGGGTATAGGAGCAGAGAGTATGGGAAGGTATTTAATTGGGGGAGGGGGATAGGAGCAGACAGTATGGGAACGTATTTAATTGGGGGAGGGGGATAGGAGCAGACAGTATGGGAAGGTATTTAGTTGGGGAGGGGGAAAGGAGTAGACAGTATAGGAAGGTATTTAATTGGGGGAGGGGGAAAGGAGTAGACAGTATGGGAAGGTATTTAATTGGGGGAGGGGGAAAGGAGTAGACAGTATGGGAAGGTATTTAATTGGGGGAGGGGGATAGGAGCAGACAGTGTGGGAAGGTATTTAATTGGGGGAGGGGGATAGGAGCAGACAGTATGGGAAGGTATTTAATTGGGGGAGCGGGATAGGAGCAGACAGTATGGGAAGGTATTTAATTGGGGGAGGGGGATAGGAGCAGACAGTATGGGAAGGTATTTAATTGGGGGAGGGGGATAGGAGCAGACAGTATGGGCAGGTATTTAATTGGGGGAGCGGGATAGGAGCAGACAGTATGGGAAGGTATTTAATTGGGGGAGGGGGATAGGAGCAGACAGTATGGGAAGGTATTTAATTGGGGGAGGGGATGGGAGCAGACAGTGTGGGAAAGTATTTAATTGGGGAGGGGAATAGGAGCAGACATTATGGGAAGGTATTTAATTGGGGAGGGGAATAGGAGCAGACAGTATGGGAAGGTATTTAATTGGGGGAGGGCGATAGGAGCAGACAGTATGGGAAGGTATTTAATTGGGGGAGGGGGATAGGAGCAGACAGTATGGGAAGGTATTTAATTGGGGAGGGGAATAGGAGCAGACATTATGGGAAGGTATTTAATTGGGGAGGGGAATAGGAGCAGACAGTATGGGAAGGTATTTAATTGGGGGAGGGCGATAGGAGCAGACAGTATGGGAAGGTATTTAATTGGGGGGAAAGGAGCAGACAGTATGGGAAGGTATTTAATTGGGGAGGGGGAACGGAGCAGACAGTGTGGGAAAGTATTTAACTGGGGGAGGGGGATAGGAGCAGACAGTATGGGAAAGTATTTAATTGGGGGGGGGAAGGAAGGAGCAGACAGTATGGGAAGGTATTTAATTGGGGAGCGGGAACGGAGCAGACAGTATGGGAAGGTATTTAAATGGGGGAGGGGGATAGGAGCAGACAGTATGGGAAGGTATTTAATTGGGGGAGAGGGATAGGAGCAGACAGTATGGGAAGGTATTTAATTGGGGGAGGGGGATAGGAGCAGACAGTATGGGAAGGTATTTAATTGGGGGAGAGGGGTTGGAGCAGACAGTATGGGAAGGTATTTAATTGGGGAGGGGGATAGGAGCAGACAGTATGGGAATGTATTTAATTGTGGGAGGGGGATAGGAGCAGACAGTATGGGAAAGTATTTAATTGGGGGAGGGGGATAGGAGCAGACAGTATGGGAAGGTATTTAATTGGGGGAGAGGGGTTGGAGCAGACAGTATGGGAAGGTATTTAATTGGGGAGGGGGATAGGAGCAGACAGTATGGGAATGTATTTAATTGTGGGAGGGGGATAGGAGCAGACAGTATGGGAAAGTATTTAATTGGGGGAGGGGGATAGGAGCAGACAGTAAGGGAAGGTATTTAATTGTGGGAGGGGGATAGGAGCAGACAGTAAGGGAAGGTATTTAATTGTGGGAGGGGGATAGGAGCAGACAGTATGGGAAAGTATTTAATTGGGGGAGGGGTATAGGGGCAGACAGTATGGGAAAGTATTTAATTGGGGGAGGGGGATAGGAGCAGACAGTATGGGAAGGTATTTAATTGGGGAGGGGGAACGGAGCAGACAGTGTGGGAAAGTATTTAATTGGGGGAGGGGGATAGGAGCAGACAGTCCGGGAAGGTATTTAATTGGGGAGGGGGATAGGAGCAGACATTATGGGAAGGTATTTAATTGGGGGAGAGGGATAGGAGCAGACAGTATGGGAAGGTATTTAATTAGGGGAGGGGGATAGGAGCAGACAGTATGGGAAGGTATTTAATTGGGGGAGGGGGGTAGGAGCAGACAGTATGGGAAGGTATTTAATTGGGGGAGGGGGATAGGAGCAGACACTATGGGAAGGTATTTAATTGGGGGAGTGGGATAGGATCAGACAGTATGGGAAGGAATTTAATTGGGGGGGTATAGGAGCAGACAGTATGGGAAGGTATTTAATTGGGGGAGAGGGGTAGGAGCAGACAGTATGGGAAGGTATTTAATTGGGGAGGGGGATAGGAGCAGACAGTATGGGAATGTATTTAATTGGGGAGGGGGATAGGAGCAGACATTATGGGAACGTATTTAATTGGGGGAGGGGGATAGGAGCAGACAGTATGGGAAGGTATTTAGTTGGGGAGGGGGAAAGGAGTAGACAGTATAGGAAGGTATTTAATTGGGGGAGGGGGAAAGGAGTAGACAGTATGGGAAGGTATTTAATTGGGGGAGGGGGAAAGGAGTAGACAGTATGGGAAGGTATTTAATTGGGGGAGGGGGATAGGAGCAGACAGTGTGGGAAGGTATTTAATTGGGGGAGGGGGATAGGAGCAGACAGTATGGGAAGGTATTTAATTGGGGGAGCGGGATAGGAGCAGACAGTATGGGAAGGTATTTAATTGGGGGAGGGGGATAGGAGCAGACAGTATGGGAAGGTATTTAATTGGGGGAGGGGGATAGGAGCAGACAGTATGGGCAGGTATTTAATTGGGGGAGCGGGATAGGAGCAGACAGTATGGGAAGGTATTTAATTGGGGGAGGGGGATAGGAGCAGACAGTATGGGAAGGTATTTAATTGGGGGAGGGGATGGGAGCAGACAGTGTGGGAAAGTATTTAATTGGGGGAGGGGGATAGGAGCAGACAGTATGGGAAGGTATTTAATTGGGGAGGGGAATAGGAGCAGACATTATGGGAAGGTATTTAATTGGGGAGGGGAATAGGAGCAGACAGTATGGGAAGGTATTTAATTGGGGGAGGGCGATAGGAGCAGACAGTATGGGAAGGTATTTAATTGGGGGGAAAGGAGCAGACAGTATGGGAAGGTATTTAATTGGGGAGGGGGAACGGAGCAGACACTGTGGGAAAGTATTTAACTGGGGGAGGGGGATAGGAGCAGACAGTATGGGAAAGTATTTAATTGGGGGGGGGGAAGGAAGGAGCAGACAGTATGGGAAGGTATTTAATTGGGGAGCGGGAACGGAGCAGACAGTATGGGAAGGTATTTAAATGGGGAAGGGGTTAGGAGCAGACATTATGGGAAGGTATTTAATTGGGGGAGAGGGATAGGAGCAGACAGTATGGGAAGGTATTTAATTGGGGGAGAGGGATAGGAGCAGACAGTATGGGAAGGTATTTAATTGGGGGAGGGGGATAGGAGCAGACAGTATGGGAAGGTATTTAATTGGGGGAGAGGGGTTGGAGCAGACAGTATGGGAAGGTATTTAATTGGGGAGGGGGATAGGAGCAGACAGTATGGGAATGTATTTAATTGTGGGAGGGGGATAGGAGCAGACAGTATGGGAAAGTATTTAATTGGGGGAGGGGGATAGGAGCAGACAGTATGGGAAGGTATTTAATTGGGGGAGAGGGGTTGGAGCAGACAGTATGGGAAGGTATTTAATTGGGGAGGGGGATAGGAGCAGACAGTATGGGAATGTATTTAATTGTGGGAGGGGGATAGGAGCAGACAGTATGGGAAAGTATTTAATTGGGGGAGGGGGATAGGAGCAGACAGTAAGGGAAGGTATTTAATTGTGGGAGGGGGATAGGAGCAGACAGTAAGGGAAGGTATTTAATTGTGGGAGGGGGATAGGAGCAGACAGTATGGGAAAGTATTTAATTGGGGGAGGGGGATAGGAGCAGACAGTATGGGAAGGTATTTAATTGGGGAGGGGGAACGGAGCAGACAGTGTGGGAAAGTATTTAATTGGGGGAGGGGGATAGGAGCAGACAGTCCGGGAAGGTATTTAATTGGGGAGGGGGATAGGAGCAGACATTATGGGAAGGTATTTAATTGGGGGAGAGGGATAGGAGCAGACAGTATGGGAAGGTATTTAATTAGGGGAGGGGGATAGGAGCAGACAGTATGGGAAGGTATTTAATTGGGGGAGGGGGGTAGGAGCAGACAGTATGGGAAGGTATTTAATTGGGGGAGGGGGATAGGAGCAGACAGTATGGGAAGGTATTTAATTGGGAGAGCGGGATAGGAGCAGACAGTGTGGGAAGGTATTGAATTGGGGGAGAGGGATAGGAGCAGAGAGTATGGGAAGGTATTTAATTGGGGGGGGAATTGGAGCAGACAGTATGGGAAGGTATTTAATTGGGGGAGGGGGATAGGAGCAGACACTATGGGAAGGTATTTAATTGGGGGAGTGGGATAGGATCAGACAGTATGGGAAGGAATTTAATTGGGGGGGTATAGGAGCAGACAGTATGGGAAGGTATTTAATTGGGGGAGAGGGGTAGGAGCAGACAGTATGGGAAGGTATTTAATTGGGGAGGGGGATAGGAGCAGACAGTATGGGAATGTATTTAATTGGGGAGGGGGATAGGAGCAGACATTATGGGAAGGTATTTAATTGGGGGAGGGGGATAGGAGCAGACAGTAAGGGAAGGTATTTAATTGTGGGAGGGGGATAGGAGCAGACAGTATGGGAAAGTATTTAATTGGGGGAGGGGTATAGGAGCAGACAGTATGGGAAAGTATTTAATTGGGGGAGGGGGATAGGAGCAGACAGTACGGGAAGGTATTTACTTGGGGAGGGGGATAGGAGCAGACAGTATGGGAACGTATTTAATTGGGGGAGGGGGATAGGAGCAGACAGTATGGGAAGGTATTTAATTGGGGGAGAGGGATAGGAGCAGGCAGTATGGGAAGGTATTTAATTGGGGGAGGGGGAATGGAGTAGACAGTATGGGAAGGTATTTAATTGGGGGAGGGGGAAAGGAGTAGACAGTATGGGAAGGTATTTAATTGGGGGAGGGGGATAGGAGCAGACAGTATGGGAAAGTATTTAATTGGGGGAGGGGGATAGGAGCAGACAGCATGGGAAGGTATTTAATTGGGGGAGCGGGATAGGAGCAGACAGTGTGGGAAAGTATTTAATTGGGGGAGGGGATGGGAGCAAACAGTGTGGGGAAGTATTTAATTGGGGGAGGGGGATAGGAGCAGACAGTATGGGAAGGTATTTAATTGGGGGAGGGGGATAGGAGCAGACAGTATGGGAAGGTATTTAATTGGGGGAGCGGGATAGGAGCAGACAGTGTGGGAAAGTATTTAATTGGGGGAGGGGATGGGAGCAGACAGTGTGGGAAAGTATTTAATTGGGGAGGGGGATAGGAGCAGACAGTATGGGAATGTATTTAATTGTGGGAGGGGGATAGGAGCAGACAGTATGGGAAAGTATTTAATTGGGGGAGGGGGATAGGAGCAGACAGTAAGGGAAGGTATTTAATTGTGGGAGGGGGATAGGAGCAGACAGTAAGGGAAGGTATTTAATTGTGGGAGGGGGATAGGAGCAGACAGTATGGGAAAGTATTTAATTGGGGGAGGGGGATAGGAGCAGACAGTATGGGAAGGTATTTAATTGGGGAGGGGGAACGGAGCAGACAGTGTGGGAAAGTATTTAATTGGGGGAGGGGGATAGGAGCAGACAGTCCGGGAAGGTATTTAATTGGGGAGGGGGATAGGAGCAGACATTATGGGAAGGTATTTAATTGGGGGAGAGGGATAGGAGCAGACAGTATGGGAAGGTATTTAATTAGGGGAGGGGGATAGGAGCAGACAGTATGGGAAGGTATTTAATTGGGGGAGGGGGGTAGGAGCAGACAGTATGGGAAGGTATTTAATTGGGGGAGGGGGATAGGAGCAGACAGTATGGGAAGGTATTTAATTGGGAGAGCGGGATAGGAGCAGACAGTGTGGGAAGGTATTGAATTGGGGGAGAGGGATAGGAGCAGAGAGTATGGGAAGGTATTTAATTGGGGGGGGAATTGGAGCAGACAGTATGGAAAGGTATTTAATTGGGGGAGGGGGATAGGAGCAGACACTATGGGAAGGTATTTAATTGGGGGAGTGGGATAGGATCAGACAGTATGGGAAGGAATTTAATTGGGGGGGTATAGGAGCAGACAGTATGGGAAGGTATTTAATTGGGGGAGAGGGGTAGGAGCAGACAGTATGGGAAGGTATTTAATTGGGGAGGGGGATAGGAGCAGACAGTATGGGAATGTATTTAATTGGGGAGGGGGATAGGAGCAGACATTATGGGAAGGTATTTAATTGGGGGAGGGGGATAGGAGCAGACAGTAAGGGAAGGTATTTAATTGTGGGAGGGGGATAGGAGCAGACAGTATGGGAAAGTATTTAATTGGGGGAGGGGTATAGGAGCAGACAGTATGGGAAAGTATTTAATTGGGGGAGGGGGATAGGAGCAGACAGTACGGGAAGGTATTTAATTGGGGAGGGGGATAGGAGCAGACAGTATGGGAACGTATTTAATTGGGGGAGGGGGACAGGAGCAGACAGTATGGGAAGGTATTTAATTGGGGGAGAGGGATAGGAGCAGGCAGTATGGGAAGGTATTTAATTGGGGGAGGGGGAAAGGAGTAGACAGTATGGGAAGGTATTTAATTGGGGGAGGGGGAAAGGAGTAGACAGTATGGGAAGGTATTTAATTGGGGGAGGGGGATAGGAGCAGACAGTATGGGAAAGTATTTAATTGGGGGAGGGGGATAGGAGCAGACAGTATGGGAAGGTATTTAATTGGGGGAGCGGGATAGGAGCAGACAGTGTGGGAAAGTATTTAATTGGGGGAGGGGATGGGAGCAAACAGTGTGGGGAAGTATTTAATTGGGGGAGGGGGATAGGAGCAGACAGTATGGGAAGGTATTTAATTGGGGGAGGGGGATAGGAGCAGACAGTATGGGAAGGTATTTAATTGGGGGAGCGGGATAGGAGCAGACAGTGTGGGAAAGTATTTAATTGGGGGAGGGGATGGGAGCAGACAGTGTGGGAAAGTATTTAATTGGGGGGGGGGATAGGAGCAGACAGTATGGGAAGGTATTTAATTGGGGGAGGTGGATAGGAGCAGACAGTATGGGAAGGTATTTAATTGGGGAGGGGGATAGGAGCAGACAGTATGGGAAGGTATTTAATTGGGGGAGGGGGATAGGAGCAGAGAGTATGGGAAGGTATTTAATTGGGGGAGCGGGATAGGAGCAGACAGTATGGGAAGGTATTTAATTGGGGGAGGGGGATAGGAACAGACAGTATGGGAAGGTATTTAATTGGGGGAGGGGATGGGAGCAGACAGTGTGGGAAAGTATTTAATTGGGGGAGGGGGATAGGAGCAGACAGTATGGGAAGGTATTTAATTGGGGAGGGGAATAGGAGCAGACATGATGGGAAGGTATTTAATTGGGGAGGGGGAACGGAGCAGACAGTATGGGAAGGTATTTAATTGGGTGAGGGGGATAGGAGCAGACAGTATGGGAAGGTATTTAATTGGGGGGAAAGGAGCAGAAAGTATGGTAAGGTATTTAATTGGGGAGGGGGAACGGAGCAGACAGTGTGGGAAAGTATTTAACTGGGGGAGGGGGATAGGAGCAGACAGTATGGGAAAGTATTTAATTGGGGGGGGGAAGGAGCAGACAGTATGGGAAGGTATTTCATTGGGGAGGGGGAACGGAGCAGACAGTGTGGGAAGGTATTTAATTGGGGAGGGGGTTAGGAGCAGACATTATGGGAAGGTATTTAATTGGGGGAGAGGGATAGGAGCAGACAGTATGGGAAGGTATTTAATTTGGGGAGGGGGTTAGGAGCAGACAGTATGGGAAGGTATTTAATTGGGGGAGAGGGACAGGAGCAGGCAGTATGGGAAAGTATTTAATTGGGGGAGAGGGACAGGAGCAGGCAGTATGGGAAAGTATTTAATTGGGGGAGGAGGATAGGAGCAGACAGTATGGGAAAGTATTTAATTGGGGGAGAGGGACAGGAGCAGACAGTATGGGAAAGTATTTAATTGGGGGAGAGGGACAGGAGCAGACAGTATGGGAAGGTATTTAATTGGGGGAGGGGGATAGGAGCAGAGAGTATGGGAAGGTATTTAATTGGGGGAGGTAGGAGCAGACAGTATGGGAAGGTATTTAATTGGGGGAGGGGGATAGGAGCAGACAGTATGGGAAGGTATTTAGTTGGGGGAGGGGGAAAGGAGTAGACAGTATGGGAAGGTATTTAATTGGGGGAGGGGGAAAGGAGTAGACAGTATGGGAAGGTATTTAATTGGGGGAGGGGGAAAGGAGTAGACAGTATGGGAAGGTATTTAATTGGGGGAGGGGGATAGGAGCAGACAGTATGGGAAGGTATTTAATTGGGGGAGGGGGATAGGAGCAGACAGTATGGGAATGTATTTAATTGGGGGAGGGGGATAGGAGCAGACAGTATGGGAAACTATTTATTTGGGGGAGGGGGATAGGAGCAGACAGTATGGGAAGGTATTTAATTGGGGGAGGGGGATAGGAGCAGACAGTATGGGAAGGTATTTAATTGGGGGAGGGGGATAGGAGCAGACAGTGTGGGAAGGTATTTAATTGGGGGAGGGGGAAAGGAGCAGACAGTATGGGAAGGTATTTAATTGGGGGAGGGGGATTGGAGCAGACAGTTTGGGAAGGTATTTAATTGCGGGAGGGGGATAGGAGCAGAGAGTATGGGAAGGTATTTAATTGGGGGAGGGGGATAGGAGCAGACAGTATGGGAAGGTATTTAATTGGGGGAGGGGGATAGGAGCAGACAGTATGGGAAGGTATTTAATTGGGGGAGGGGGATAGGAGCAGACAGAATGCGAATGCATTTAATTGGGGGAGGGGGATTGGAGCAGACAGTGTGGGAAGTTATTTAATTGGGGGAGGGGAATAGGAGCAGACATTATGGGAAGGTATTTAATTGGGGGAGGGGGATAGGAGCAGACAGTATGGGAAGGTATTTAATTGGGGGAGGGGGATGGGAGCAGACAGTATGGGAAGGTGTTTAATTGGGGGAGGGGGATAGGAGCAGACAGTATGGGAAGGTGTTTAATTAGGGGAGGGGGATAGGAGCAGACAGTATGGGAAGGTATTTAATTGGGGGAGGGGGATAGGAGCAGACAGAATGGGAAGGTATTTAATTGGGGAGGGGGATAGGAGCAGACAGTATGGGAAGGTATTTAATTGGGGGAGGGGGATGGGAGCAGACAGTATGGGAAGGTATTTAATTGGGGGAGGGGGATGGGAGCAGACAGTATGGGAAGGTATTTAATTGGGGGAGGGGGAGAGGAGCAGACAGTATGGGAAGGTATTTAATTGGGGGAGAGGGATAGGAGCAGACAGTATGGGAAGGTATTTAATTGGGGGAGGGGGGTAGGAGCAGACAGTATGGGAAGGTATTTAATTGTGGGAGGGGGAAAGGAGCAGACAGTATGGGAAGGTATTTAATTGGGGAGGGGGATAGGAGCAGACAGTATGGGAAGGTATTTAATTGGGGGAGGGGGAAAGGAGCAGACAGTATGGGAAGGTATTTAATTGGGGGAGGGGGAAAGGAGCAGACAGTGTGGGAAAGTATTTAATTGGGGGAGGGGGAAAGGAGCAGACAGTATGGGAAGGTATTTAATTGGGGAGGGGGATAGGAGCAGACAGTATGGGAAGGTATTTAATTGGGGGAGGGGGAAAGGAGCAGACAGTATGGGAAGGTATTTAATTGGGGGAGGGGGAAAGGAGCAGACAGTATGGGAAGGTATTTAATTGGGGGAGGGGGAAAGGAGCAGACAGTATGGGAAGGTATTTAATTGGGGAGGGGGATAGGAGCAGACACTATGGGAAGGTATTTAATTGGGGGAGGGGGAAAGGAGCAGACAGTATGGGAAGGTATTTAATTGGGGAGGGGGATAGGAGCAGACAGTATGGGAAGGTATTTAATTGGGGGAGGGGGAAAGGAGCAGAGAGTATGGGAAGGTATTTAATTGGGGGAGGGGGAAAGGAGCAGACAGTGTGGGAAGGTATTTAATTGGGGGAGAGGGGTTGGAGCAGACAGTATGGGAAGGTATTTAATTGGGGAGGGGGATAGGAGCAGACAGTATGGGAATGTATTTATTTGGGGAGGGGGATAGGAGCAGACATTATGGGAAGGTATTTAATTGGGGGAGGGGGATAGGAGCAGACAGTATGGGAAGGTATTTAATTGGGGGAGGGGGATAGGAGCAGACAGTATGGGAAAGTATTTAATTGGGGGAGGGATATAGGAGCAGACAGTATGGGAAAGTATTTAATTGGGGGAGGGGGATAGGAGCAGACAGTATGGGAAAGTATTTAATTGGGGGGGGGAAGGAGCAGACAGTATGGGAAGGTATTTAATTGGGGAGGGGGAACGGAGCAGACAGTGTGGGAAAGTATTTAATTGGGGGAGGGGGATAGGAGCAGACAGTACGGGAAGGTATTTAATTGGGGAGGGGGATAGGAGCAGACAGTGTGGGAAGGTATTTAATTGGGGGAGAGGGATAGGAGCAGACAGTGTGGTAAGGTATTTAATTGGGGGAGGGGGGTAGGAGCAGACAGTATGGGAAGGTATTTAATTGGGGGAGGGGGATAGGAGCAGACAGTATGGGAAGGTATTTAATTGGGAGAGTGGGATAGGAGCAGACAGTATGGGAAGGAATTTAATTGGGAGAGCGGGATAGGAGCAGTCATTATGGGAAGGTATTTAATTGGGGGAGAGGGACAGGAGAAGACAGTATGGGAAGGTATTTAATTGGGGGAGGGGGGTAGGAGCAGACAGTATGGGAAGGTATTTAATTGGGGGAGGGGGATAGGAGCAGACAGTATGGGAAGGTATTTAATTGGGAGAGTGGGATAGGAGCAGACAGAATGGGAAGGAATTTAATTGGGGGGGTATAGGAGCAGACAGTATGGGAAGGTATTTAGTTGGGGGAGGGGGAAAGGAGTAGACAGTATGGGAAGGTATTTAATTGGGGGAGGGGGAAAGGAGTAGACAGTATGGGAAGGTATTTAATTGGGGGAGGGGGAAAGGAGTAGACAGTATGGGAAGGTATTTAATTGGGGGAGGGGGATAGGAGCAGACAGTATGGGAAGGTATTTAATTGGGGGAGAGGGATAGGAGCAGACAGTATGGGAAGGTATTTAATTGGGGGAGGGGGATAGGAGCAGACAGTATGGGAAGGTATTTAGTTGGGGGAGGGGGGAAGGAGTAGACAGTATGGGAAGGTATTTAATTGGGGGAGGGGGATAGGAGCAGACAGTATGGGAAAGTATTTAATTGGGGGAGAGGGATAGGAGCAGACAGTATGGGAAGGTATTTAATTGGGGGAGGGGGATAGGAGCAGACAGTATGGGAAGGTATTTAGTTGGGGGAGGGGGGAAGGAGTAGACAGTATGGGAAGGTATTTAATTGGGGGAGGGGGATGGGAGCAGACAGTGTGGGAAAGTATTTAATTGGGGGAGGGGGATAGGAGCAGACAGTATGGGAAGGTATTTAATTGTGGGAGGGGGATAGGAGCAGACAGTATGGGAAGGTATTTAATTGGGGGAGCGGGATAGGAGCAGAGAGTATGGGAAGGTATTTAATTGGGGGAGGGGGATAGGAGCAGACAGTGTGGGAAAGTATTTAATTGGGGGAGGGGGATAGGAGCAGACAGTATGGGAAGGTATTTAATTGTGGGAGGGGGATAGGAGCAGACAGTATGGGAAGGTATTTAATTGGGGGAGCGGGATAGGAGCAGACAGTATGGAAAGGTATTTAATTGGGGGAGGGGATGGGAGCAGACAGTGTGGGAAAGTATTTAATTGGGGGAGGGGGATAGGTGCAGACAGTATGGGAAGGTATTTAATTGGGGAGGGATAGGAGCAGACAGTATGGGAAGGTATTTAATTGGGGGAGGGGGATAGGAGCAGACATTATGGGAAGGTATTTAATTGGGGAGGGATAGGAGCAGACAGTATGGGAAGGTATTTAATTGGGGGAGGGGGATAGGAGCAGACAGTATGGGAAAGTATTTAATTGGGGGAGGGGGAGAGAAGCAGACAGTATGGGAAGGTATTTAATTGGGGGAGGGGGAACGGAGCAGATAGTATGGGAAAGTATTTAATTGGGGAGGGGGAACGGAGCAGACAGTGTGGGAAGGTATTTAATTGGGGGAGAGGGATAGGAGCAGACAGTGTGGGAAGGTATTTAATTGGGGAGGGGGAACGGAGCAGACAGTGTGGGAAAGTATTTAATTGGGGGAGGGGGATAGGAGCAGACAGTATGGGAAGGTATTTAATTGGGGGAGGGGGAACGGAGCAGTCAGTGTGGGAAGGTATTTAATTGGGGGAGGGGGATAGGAGCAGACAGTATGGGAAGGTATTTAATTTGGGAGGGGGATAGGAGCAGACAGTATGGGAAGGTATTTCATTGGGGAGTGGGATAGGAGCAGACAGTATGGGAAGGTATTGAATTGGGGGAGGGGGAAAGCAGCAGACAGTATGGGAAGGTATTTAATTGGGGGAGGGTGAAAGGAGCAGACAGTATGGGAAGGTATTGAATTGGGGGAGGGGGAAAGGAGCAGACAGTATGGGAAGGCATTTAGTTGGGGGAGGGGGAAAGGAGCAGACAATATGGGAAGGTATTTAATTGGGGGAGGGGGATAGGAGCAGACAGTATGGGAAAGCATTTAATTGGGGAGGGGGATAGGAGAAGACAGTATGGGAAGGTATTTAATTGGGGGAGGGGGAAAGGAGCAGACAGTACGGGAAGGTATTTAATTGGGGGAGGGGGATAGGAGCAGACAGTGTGGGAAGGTATTGAATTGGGGGGGGGGGATAGGAGCAGACAGTATGGGAAGGTATTTAATTGGGGGAGGGGGAAAGGAGCAGACAGTGTGGGAAGGTATTTAATTGGGGGAGGGGGATAGGAGCAGACAGTATGGGAAGGTATTTAATTGGGGGAGGAGGAAAGGAGCAGACAGTGTGGGAAGGTATTTAATTGGGGGAGGGGGATAGGAGCAGACAGTATGGGAATGTATTTAATTGGGGGAGGGGGATAGGAGCAGACAGTATGGGAAGGTATTTAATTGGGGGAGGGGGATAGGAGCAGACAGTATGGGAAGGTATTTAATTGGGGGAGGGGGATAGGAGCAGACAGTATGGGAAGGTATTTAATTGGGGGAGGGGGAAAGGAGCAGACAGTATGGGAAGGTATTTAATTGGGGGAGGGGGATTGGAGCAGACAGTTTGGGAAGGTATTTAATTGCGGGAGGGGGATAGGAGCAGACAGTATGGGAAGGTATTTAATTGGGGGAGAGGGATAGGAGCAGAGAGTATGGGAAGGTATTTAATTGGGGGAGGGGGATAGGAGCAGACAGTATGGGAAGGTATTTAATTGGGGGAGGGGGATAGGAGCAGACAGTATGGGAAGGTATTTAATTGGGGGAGGGGGATAGGAGCAGACAGAATGCGAATGCATTTAATTGGGGGAGGGGGATTGGAGCAGACAGTGTGGGAAGTTATTTAATTGGGGGAGGGGAATAGGAGCAGACATTATGGGAAGGTATTTAATTGGGGGAGGGGGATAGGAGCAGACAGTATGGGAAGGTATTTAATTGGGGGAGGGGGATGGGAGCAGACAGTATGGGAAGGTGTTTAATTGGGGGAGGGGGATAGGAGCAGACAGTATGGGAAGGTGTTTAATTAGGGGAGGGGGACAGGAGCAGACAGTATGGGAAGGTATTTAATTGGGGGAGGGGGATAGGAGCAGACAGAATGGGAAGGTCTTTAATTGGGGAGGGGGATAGGAGCAGACAGTATGGGAAGGTATTTAATTGGGGGAGGGGGATGGGAGCAGACAGTATGGGAAGGTATTTAATTGGGGGAGGGGGGTAGGAGCAGACAGTATGGGAAGGTATTTAATTGGGGGAGGGGGAAAGGAGCGGACAGTATGGGAAGGTATTTAATTGGGGGGGGGGACAGGAGCAGACAGTATGGGAAGGTATTTAATTGGGGGAGGGCGACTGGAGCAGACAGTATGGGAAGGTATTTAATTGGGGGAGAGGGATAGGAGCAGACAGTATGGGAAGGTATTTAATTGGGGGAGGGGGATAGGAGCAGACAGTATGGGAAGGTATTTAATTGGGGGAGGGGGGTAGGAGCAGACAGTATGGGAAGGTATTTAATTGGGGGAGGGGGATAGGAGCAGACAGTATGGGAAGGTGTTTAATTAGGGGAGGGTGATAGGAGCAGACAGTATGGGAAGGTATTTAATTGGGGAGGGGAATAGGAGCAGACAGTATGGGAAGGTATTTAATTGGGGGAGGGGGATAGGAGCAGACAGTATGGGAAGGTATTTAATTGGGGGAGGGCCGATAGGAGCAGACAGTATGGGAAGGTATTTAATTGGGGGAGGGGGATAGGAGCAGACAGTATGGGAAGGTATTTAATTGGGGGAGGGGGATAGGAGCAGACAGTATGGGAAGGTATTTAATTGGGGGAGGGGGATAGGAGCAGACAGTATGGGAAGGTATTTAATTGGGGGAGAGGGATAGGAGCAGACAGTATGGGAAGGTATTTAATTGGGGTAGGGGATGGGAGCAGACAGTGTGGGAAAGTATTTAATTGGGGGAGGGGGATACGAGCAGACAGTATGGGAAAGTATTTAATTGGGGGGGGGGGAAGGAGCAGACAGTGTGGGAAAGTATTTAATTGGGGGAGGGGGATAGGAGCAGACAGTATGGGAAGGTATTTAATTGGGGAGGGGAATAGGAGCAGACATTATGGCAAGGTATTTAATTGGGGAGGGGGAACGGAGCAGACAGTATGGGAAGGTATTTAATTGGGGGAGGGGAAACGGAGCAGACAGTGTGGGAAAGTATTTAATTGGGGGAGGGGGATAGGAGCAGACAGTATGGGAAAGTATTTAATTGGGGGGGGGAAAGGAGCAGACAGTATGGGAAGGTATTTAATTGGGGAGAGGGAACGGAGCAGACAGTGTGGGAAAGTATTTAATTGGGGGAGGGGGATAGGAGCAGACAGTATGGGAAGGTATTTAATTGGGGAGGGGGATAGGAGCAGACATTATGGGAAGGTATTTAATTGGGGGAGAGGGATAGGAGCAGACAGTATGGGAAGGTGTTTAATTGGGGGAGAGGGATAGGAGCAGACAGTATGGGAAGGTATTTAATTGGGGGAGGGGGAACGGAGCAGACAGTGTGGGAAGGTATTTAATTGGGGGAGGGGGATAGGAGCAGACAGTATGGGAAAGTATTTAATTGGGGGAGGGGGATCGGAGCAGACAGTATGGGAAGGTATTTAATTGGGGGAGGGGGAAAGGAGCAGACAGTATGGGAAAGTATTTAATTGGGGGAGGGGGATCGGAGCAGACAGTATGGGAAGGTATTTAATTGGGGGAGGGGGAAAGGAGCAGACAGTATGGGAAAGTATTTAATTGGGGGAGGGGGATAAGAGCAGACAGTATGGGAAGGTATTTAATTGGGGAGGGGGATCGGAGCAGACAGTATGGGAAGGTATTTAATTGGGAGAGCGGGATAGGAGCAGACAGTATGGGAAGGTATTTAATTGGGGGAGGGGGATAGGAGCAGACAGTATGGGAAGGTATTTAATTGGGGGAGGGGGTACGGAGCAGACAGTATGGGAAGGTATTTAATTGGGGGAGGGGGATAGGAGCAGACAGTATGGGAAGGTATTTAATTGGGGGCGGGGATGGGAGCAGACAGTGTGGGAAAGTATTTAATTGGGGGAGGGGGATAGGAGCAGACAGTATGGGAAGGTATTTAATTGGGGAGGGGGATAGGAGCAGACCTTATGGGAAGGTATTTAATTGGGGAGGGGGAACGGAGCAGACAGTATGGGAAGGTATTTAATTGGGGAGGGGGATAGGAGCAGACAGTATGGGAAGGTATTTAATTGGGGAGGGGGATAGGAGCAGACATTATGGGAAGGTATTTAATTGGGGAGGGGGATAGGAGCAGACAGTGTGGGAAGGTATTTAATTGGGGAGGGGGAACGGAGCAGACAGTGTGGGAAAGTATTTAATTGGGGGAGGGGGATAGGAGCAGACAGTATGGGAAGGTATTTAATTGGGGGAGGGGGTAAGGAGCAGACAGTATGGGAAGGTATTTAATTGGGGAGGGGATGGGAGCAGACCATATGGGAAGGTATTTAATTGGGGGAGGGGATGGGAGCAGACAGTGTGGGAAAGTATTTAATTGGGGGAGGGGGATAGGACCAGACAGTATGGGAAGGTATTTAATTGGGGAGGGGGATAGGAGCAGACATTATGGGAAGGTATTTAATTGGGGGAGAGGGATAGGAGCAGACAGTATGGGAAGGTGTTTAATTGGGGGAGAGGGATAGGAGCAGACAGTATGGGAAGGTATTTAATTGGGGGAGGGGGAACGGAGCAGACAGTGTGGGAAGGTATTTAATTGGGGGAGGGGGATAGGAGCAGACAGTATGGGAAAGTATTTAAATGGGGGAGGGGGAGAGGAGCAGACAGTATGGGAAGGTATTTAATTGGGGGAGGGGGAAAGGAGCAGACAGTATGGGAAAGTATTTAATTGGGGGAGGGGGATAAGAGCAGACAGTATGGGAAGGTATTTAATTGGGGAGGGGGATAGGAGCAGACAGTATGGGAAGGTATTTAATTGGGAGAGCGGGATAGGAGCAGACAGTATGGGAAGGTATTTAATTGGGGGAGGGGGATAGGAGCAGACAGTATGGGAAGGTATTTAATTGGGGGAGGGGGTACGGAGCAGACAGTATGGGAAGGTATTTAATTGGGGAGGGGATGGGAGCAGACCATATGGGAAGGTATTTAATTGGGGGAGGGGATGGGAGCAGACAGTGTGGGAAAGTATTTAATTGGGGGAGGGGGATAGGAGCAGACAGTATGGGAAGGTATTTAATTGGGGGAGGGGGAACGGAGCAGACAGTATGGGAAAGTATTTAATTGGGGGAGTGGGATAGGAGCAGACAGTATGGGAAGGTATTTAATTGGGGGAGGGGGAACGGAGCAGACAGTATGGGAAGGTATTTAATTGGGGGAGGATAGGAGCAGGCAGTACGGGAAGGTATTTAATTGAGGGAGGGGGATAGGAGCAAAAAGTATGGCAAAGTATTTATTTGGGGGAGGGGAATTGGAGCAGATAGTATGTGAAGGTATTTAATTGGGGGGGGGATAGGAGCAGACAGTGTGGGAAAGTATTTAATTGGGGGAGGGGGATAGGAGCAGACAGTATGGGAAGGTATTTAGTTGGGGGAGGATAGGAGCAGACAGTATGGGAAGGTATTTAATTGGGGGGGGGGGATAGGAGCAGACAGTGTGGGAAAGTATTTAATTGGGGGGGGTGGGAAGGAGCAGACAGTATGGGAAGGTATTTAATTGGGGAGGAGGAACGGAGCAGACAGTGTGGGAAAGTATTTAATTGGGGGAGGGGGATAGGAGCAGACAGTATGGGAAGGTATTTAATTGGGGAGGGGGATAGGAGCAGACCTTATGGGAAGGTATTTAATTGGGGAGGGGGAACGGAGCAGACAGTATGGGAAAGTATTTAATTGGGGGAGGGGGATAGGAGCAGACAGTATGGGAAGGTATTTAATTGGGGAGGGGGATAGGAGCAGACAGTATGGGAAGGTATTTAATTGTGGAGGGGGATAGGAGCAGACATTATGGGAAGGTATTTAATTGGGGGAGAGGGATAGGAGCAGACAGTATGGGAAGGTATTTAATTGGGGGAGGGGGAACGGAGCAGTCAGTGTGGGAAGGTATTTAATTGGGGGAGGGGTATTGGAGCAGACAGTATGGGAAAGTATTTAATTGGGGGAGGGGGATAGGAGCAGACAGTATGGGAAGGTATTTAATTGGGGGAGGGGGAAAGGAGCAGACAGTATGGGAAAGTATTTAATTGGGGGAGGGGGATAAGAGCAGACAGTATGGGAAGGTATTTAATTGGGGAGGGGGATAGGAGCAGACAGTATGGGAAGGTATTTAATTGGGAGAGCGGGATAGGAGCAGACAGTATGGGAAGGTATTTAATTGGGGGAGGGGGATAGGAGCAGACAGTATGGGAAGGTATTTAATTGGGGGAGGGGGTACGGAGCAGACAGTATGGGAAGGTATTTAATTGGGGAGGGGATGGGAGCAGACCATATGGGAAGGTATTTAATTGGGGAGGGGATGGGAGCAGACAGTGTGGGAAAGTATTTAATTGGTGGAGGGGGATAGGAGCAGACAGTATGGGAAGGTATTTAATTGGGGGAGGGGGAACGGAGCAGACAGTATGGGAAAGTATTTAATTGGGGGAGGGGGATAGGAGCAGACAGTATGGGAAGGTATTTAATTGGGGGAGGGGGAACGGAGCAGACAGTATGGGAAGGTATTTAATTGGGGGAGGATAGGAGCAGACAGTATGGGAAAGTATTTAATTGGGGGAGGGGGATAGGAGCAGGCAGTATGGGAAGGTATTTAATTGGGGGAGGGTGATAGGAGCAGACAGTATGGGAAGGTATTTAATTGGGGGAGGGGGATAGGAGCAAACCGTATGGGAAAGTATTTATTTGGGGAAGGGGAATAGGAGCAGATAGTATGGGAAGGTATTTAATTGGGGGGGGATAGGAGCAGACAGTATGGGAAAGTATTTAATTGGGGGAGGAGGATAGCAGCAGACAGTATGGGAAGGTATTTAGTTGGGGGAGGATAGGAGCAGACAGTATGGGAAAGTATTTAATTGGGGGGGTGGGAAGGAGCAGACAGTATGGGAAGGTATTTAATTGGGGAGGAGGAACGGAGCAGACAGTGTGGGAAAGTATTTAATTGGGGGAGGGGGATAGGAGCAAACAGTATGGGAAGGTATTTAATTGGGGAGGGGGATAGGAGCAGACCTTATGGGAAGGTATTTAATTGGGGAGGGGCAACGGAGCAGACAGTATGGGAAGGTATTTAATTGGGGGAGGGGGATAGGAGCAGTATGGGAAGGTATTTAATTGGGGAGGGGGATAGGAGCAGACCTTATGGGAAGGTATTTAATTGGGGAGGGGGATAGGAGCAGACAGTATGGGAAAGAATTTAATTGGGGGAGGGGGATAGGAGCAGACAGTATGGGAAGGTATTTAATTGGGGGAGAGGGATAGGAGCAGACAGTATGGGAAGGTATTTAATTGGGGGAGAGGGATAGGAGCAGACAGTATGGGAAGGTATTTAATTGGGGGAGGGGGAACGGTGCAGACAGTGTGGGAAGGTATTTAATTGGGGGAGGGGGATAGGAGCAGACAGTAAGGGAAAGTATTTAATTGGGGGAGGGGGATAGGAGCAGACAGTATGGGAAGGTATTTAATTGGGGGAGGGGGAAAGGAGCAGACAGTATGGGAAAGTATTTAATTGGGGGAGGGGGATAAGAGCAGACAGTATGGGAAGGTATTTAATTGGGGAGGGGGATAGGAGCAGACAGTATGGGAAGGTATTTAATTGGGAGAGCGGGATAGGAGCAGACAGTATGGGAAGGTATTTAATTGGGGGAGGGGGTACGGAGCAGACAGTATGGGAAGGTATTTAATTGGGGGAGGGGGATAGGAGCAGACAGTATGGGAAGGTATTTAATTGGGGAGGAGGAACGGAGCAGACAGTGTGGGAAAGTATTTAATTGGGGGGGGATAGGAGCAGACAGTATGGGAAGGTATTTAATTGGGGAGGGGGATAGGAGCAGACCTTATGGGAAGGTATTTAATTGGGGAGGGGGATAGGAGCAGACAGTATGGGAAGGTATTTAATTGGGGAGGAGGAACGGAGCAGACAGTGTGGGAAAGTATTTAATTGGGGGAGGGGGATAGGAGCAGACAGTATGGGAAGGTATTTAATTGGGGAGGAGGAACGGAGCAGACAGTGTGGGAAAGTATTTAATTGGGGGAGGGGGATAGGAGCAGACAGTATGGGAAGGTATTTAATTGGGGAGGGGGATAGGAGCAGACCTTATGGGAAGGTATTTAATTGGGGAGGGGGAACGGAGCAGACAGTATGGGAAAGTATTTAATTGGGGGAGGGGGATAGGAGCAGACAGTATGGGAAGGTATTTAATTGGGGAGGGGGATAGGAGCAGACAGTATGGGAAGGTATTTAATTGGGGAGGGGGATAGGAGCAGACATTATGGGAAGGTATTTAATTGGGGGAGAGGGATAGGAGCAGACAGTATGGGAAGGTATTTAATTGGGGGAGAGGGATAGGAGCAGACAGTATGGGAAGGTATTTAATTGGGGGAGGGGGAACGGAGCAGACAGTGTGGGAAGGTATTTAATTGGGGGAGGGGGATAGGAGCAGACAGTATGGGAAAGTATTTAATTGGGGGAGGGGGATAGGAGCAGACAGTATGGGAAGGTATTTAATTGGTGGAGGGGGAAAGGAGCAGACAGTATGGGAAGGTATTTAATTGGGGGAGGGGGATAGAGCAGACAGTATGGGAAAGTATTTAATTGGGGGAGGGGGATAAGAGCAGACAGTATGGGAAGGTATTTAATTGGGGGAGGGGGATAGGAGCAGACAGTATGGGAAGGTATTTAATTGGGGGAGGGGGTACGGAGCAGACAGTATGGGAAGGTATTTAATTGGGGGAGGGTGATAGGAGCAGACAGTATGGGAAGGTATTTAATTGGGGGAGGGGGATAGGAGCAGACAGTATGGGAAGGTATTTAATTGGGGAGGGGATGGGAGCAGACAGTGTGGGAAAGTATTTAATTGGGGGAGGGGGATAGGAGCAGACAGTATGGGAAAGTATTTAATTGGGGGAGGGGGATAGGAGCAGACAGTATGGGAAGGTATTTAATTGGGGAGCGGATGGGAGCAGACAGTGTGGGAAAGTATTTAATTGGGGGAGGGGATGGGAGCAGACAGTGTGGGAAAGTATTTAATTGGGGGAGGGGATGGGAGCAGACAGTGTGGGAAAGTATTTAATTGGGGGAGGGGGATAGGAGCAGACAGTATGGGAAGGTATTTAATTGGGGGAGGGGGAAAGGAGCAGACAGTATGGGAAGGTATTTAATTGGGAGAGCGGGATAGGAGCAGACAGTATGGGAAGGTATTTAATTGGGGGAGGGGGATAGGAGCAGACAGTATGGGAAGGTATTTAATTGGGGAGGGGATGGGAGCAGACAGTGTGGGAAAGTATTTAATTGGGGGAGGGGATGGGAGCAGACAGTATGGGAAGGTATTTAATTGGGGGAGGGGGATAGGAGCAGACAGTGTGGGAAAGTATTTAATTGGGGGAGGGGGATAGGAGCAGACAGTATGGGAAGGTATTTAATTGGGGGAGGGGGATAGGAGCAGACAGTATGGGAAGGTATTTAATTGGGGGAGGGGGATAGGAGCAGACAGTATGGGAACGTATTTAATTGGGAGAGCGGGATAGGAGCAGACAGTATGGGAAGGTATTTAATTGGGGGAGAGGGATCGGAGCAGACAGTATGGGAAGGTATTTAATTGGGGGAGAGGGATCGGAGCAGACAGTATGGGAAGGTATTTAATTGGGGGAGGGGGAACGGTGCAGACAGTGTGGGAATGTATTTAATTGGGGGAGGGGGATAGGAGCAGACAGTATGGGAAAGTATTTAATTGGCGGAGGGGGATAGGAGCAGACAGTATGGGAAGGTATTTAATTGGGGGAGGGGGAAAGGAGCAGACAGTATGGGAAAGTATTTAATTGGGGGAGGGGGATAAGAGCAGACAGTATGGGAAGGTATTTAATTGGGGAGGGGGATAGGAGCAGACAGTATGGGAAGGTATTTAATTGGGCGAGGGGGATAGGAGCAGACAGTATGGGAAGGTATTTAATTGTGGGAGGGGGATAGGAGCAGACAGTATGGGAAGGTATTTAATTGGGGGAGGGGGTACGGAGCAGACAGTATGGGAAGGTATTTAATTGGGGGAGAGGGATAGGAGCAGACAGTATGGGAAGGTATTTAATTGGGGAGGAGGAACGGAGCAGACAGTGTGGGAAAGTATTTAATTGGGGGAGGGGGATAGGAGCAGACAGTATGGGAAGGTATTTAATTGGGGAGGAGGAACGGAGCAGACAGTGTGGGAAAGTATTTAATTGGGGGAGGGGGATAGGAGCAGACAGTATGGGAAGGTATTTAATTGGGGAGGGGGATAGGAGCAGACCTTATGGGAAGGTATTTAATTGGGGAGGGGGAACGGAGCAGACAGTATGGGAAAGTATTTAATTGGGGGAGGGGGATAGGAGCAGACAGTATGGGAAGGTATTTAATTGGGGAGGGGGATAGGAGCAGACAGTATGGGAAGGTATTTAATTGGGGAGGGGGATAGGAGCAGACATTATGGGTAGGTATTTAATTGGGGGAGAGGGATAGGAGCAGACAGTATGGGAAGGTATTTAATTGGGGGAGAGGGATAGGAGCAGACAGTATGGGAAGGTATTTAATTGGGGGAGGGGGAACGGAGCAGACAGTGTGGGAAGGTATTTAATTGGGGGAGGGGGATAGGAGCAGACAGTATGGGAAAGTATTTAATTGGGGGAGGGGGATAGGAGCAGACAGTATGGGAAGGTATTTAATTGGGGGAGGGGGAAAGGAGCAGACAGTATGGGAAAGTATTTAATTGGGGGAGGGGGATAAGAGCAGACAGTATGGGAAGGTATTTAATTGGGAGGGGGATAGGAACAGACAGTATGGGAAGGTATTTAATTGGGGGAGGGGGATAGGAGCAGACAGTATGGGAAGGTATTTAATTGGGGAGGGGATGGGAGCAGACAGTGTGGGAAAGTATTTAATTGGGGGAGGGGGATAGGAGCAGACAGTATGGGAAAGTATTTAATTGGGGGAGGGGGATAGGAGCAGACAGTATGGGAAGGTATTTAATTGGGGAGCGGATGGGAGCAGACAGTGTGGGAAAGTATTTAATTGGGGGAGGGGATGGGAGCAGACAGTGTGGGAAAGTATTTAATTGGGGGAGGGGGATAGGAGCAGACAGTATGGGAAGGTATTTAATTGGGGGAGGGGGAAAGGAGCAGACAGTATGGGAAGGTATTTAATTGGGAGAGCGGGATAGGAGCAGACAGTATGGGAAGGTATTTAATTGGGGGAGGGGGATAGGAGCAGACAGTATGGGAAGGTATTTAATTGGGGGAGGGTGATAGGAGCAGACAGTATGGGAAGGTATTTAATTGGGGAGGGGATGGGAGCAGACAGTGTGGGAAAGTATTTAATTGGGGGAGGGGGATAGGAGCAGACAGTATGGGAAAGTATTTAATTGGGGAGGGGGATGGGAGCAGACAGTATGGGAAGGTATTTAATTGGGGGAGGGGGATAGGAGCAGACAGTATGGGAAGGTATTTAATTGGGGGAGGGGGATAGGAGCAGACAGTATGGGAAGGTATTTAATTGGGGGAGGGGGATAGGAGCAGACAGTATGGGAAGGTATTTAATTGGGGGAGGGGGATAGGAGCAGACAGTATAGGAAGGTATTTAATTGGGGGAGGGGGATAGGAGCAGACAGTGTGGGAAGGTATTTAATTGGGGGAGGGGGATAGGAGCAGACAGTATGGGAACGTATTTAATTGGGAGAGCGGGATAGGAGCAGACAGTATGGGAAGGTATTTAATTGGGGGAGGGGGATAGGAGCAGACAGTGTGGGAAGGTATTTAATTGGGGGAGGGGGATAGGAGCAGACAGTATGGGAAGGTATTTAATTTGGGGACGGGGAACGGAGCAGATAGTATGGGAAGGTATTTAATTGGGGGGGGGGATAGGAGCAGACAGTATGGGAAAGTATTTAATTGGGGGAGGGGTATAAGAGCAGACAGTATGGGAAAGTATATAATTGGGGGAGGGGGATAGGAGCAGACAGTATGGGAAGGTATTTAATTGGGGGAGGGGGATAGGAGCAGACAGTATGGGAAGGTATTTAATTGGGGGAGGGGGATAGGTGCAGACAGTTTGGGAAGGTATTTAATTGGGGAGGGGGATAGGAGCAGACAGTATGGGAAGGTATTTAATTGGGGGAGGGGGATAGGAGCAGACAGTGTGGGAAGGTATTTAAATGGAGGAGGGGGATAGGAGCAGACAGTATGGGAAGGTATTTAATTGGGGGAGGGGGAACGGAGCAGACAGTATGGGAAGGTATTTAATTGGGGGAGGGGGATAGGTGCAGACAGTATGGGAAGGTATTCAATTGGGGAGGGGGACAGGAGCAGACAGTATGGGAAGTTATTTAATTGGGGGAGGGGGAAAGGAACAGACAGTATGGGAAGGTATTTAATTGGGGGAGGGGGATAGGAGCAGACAGGAGGGGAAAGTATTTAATTGGGGGAGGGGGATAGGAGCAGACAGGAGGGGAAAGTATTTAATTGGAGAGTGGGATAGGAGCAGACAATATGGGAAGGTATTTAATTGGGGGAGGGGTATAGGAGCAGACAGTATGGGAAAGTATTTAATTGGGGGAGGGGTGATAGGAGCAGACAGTGTGGGAAAGTATTTAATTGGGGGGGGTGGGAAGGAGCAGACAGTATGGGAAGGTATTTAATTGTGGAGGGGGACAGGAGCAGACAGTATGGGAAGGTATTTAATTGGGGGAGGGGGATAGGTGCAGACAGTTTGGGAAGTTATTTAATTGGGGAGGGGGATAGGAGCAGACATTATGGGAAGGTATTTAATTGGGGAGAGGGATAGGAGCAGACAGTATGGGAAGGTATTTAATTGGGGGAGGGGGATAGGAGCAGGCAGTGTGGGAAGGTATTTAAATGGAGGAGGGGGATAGGAGCAGAGAGTATGGGAAGGTATTTAATTGGGGGAGGGGGAACGGAGCAGACAGTATGGGAAGGTATTTAATTGGGGGAGGGGGATAGGAGCAGACAGTATGGGAAGGTATTCAATTGGGGAGGGGGACAGGAGCAGACAGTATGGGAAGTTATTTAATTGGGGGAGGGGGATAGGAACAGACAGTATGGGAAGGTATTTAATTGGGGGAGGGGGATAGGTGCAGACAGTTTGGGAAGGTATTTAATTGTGGAGGGGGATAGGAGCAGACATTATGGGAAGGTATTTAATTGGGGAGAGGGATAGGAGCAGACAGTATGGGAAGGTATTTAATTGGGGGAGGGGGATAGTAGCAGACAGTGTGGGAAGGTATTTAAATGGAGGAGGGGGATAGGAGCAGACAGTATGGGAAGGTATTTAATTGGGGGAGGGGGAACGGAGCAGACAGTATGGGAAGGTATTTAATTGGGGGAGGGGGATAGGAGCAGACAGTATGGGAAGGTATTCAATTGGGGAGGGGGACAGGAGCAGACAGTATGGGAAGTTATTTAATTGGGGGAGGGGGAAAGGAACAGACAGTATGGGAAGGTATTTAATTGGGGGAGGGGGATAGGAGCAGACAGGAGGGGAAAGTATTTAATTGGAGAGTGGGATAGGAGCAGACAATATGGGAAGGTATTTAATTGGGGGAGGGGTATAGGAGCAGACAGTATGGGAAAGTATTTAATTGGGGGAGGGGGGTAGGAGCAGACAGTGTGGGAAAGTATTTAATTGGGGGAGAGGGACAGGAGCAGAGAGTATGGGAAGGTATTTAATTGGGGGAGGGGGATAGGAGCAGACAGTATGGGAAGGTATTTAATTGGGGGAGAGGGACAGGAGCAGACAGTATGGGAAGATATTTACTTGGGGGAGGGGGATAGGATCAGACAGTATGGGAATGTATTTAATTGGGGGAGAGGGACAGGAGCAGAGAGTATGGGAAGGTATTCAATTGGGGGGGGATAGGAGCAGACAGTACAGGAAAGTATTTAATTGGGGGAGAGGGACAGGAGCAGACAGTATGGGAAGGTATTTAATTGGGGGAGGGAGATAGGAGCAGAGAGTATGGGAAGGTATTTAATTGGGGGAGGGGGATAGTAGCAGACAGTATGGGAAAGTATTTAATTGGGGGAGGGGAATATGAGCAGACAGTATGGGAAGGTATTTAATTGGGGGAGGGAGATAGGAGCAGAGAGTATGGGAAGGTATTTAATTGGGGGAGGGGGATAGTAGCAGACAGTATGGGAAAGTATTTAATTGGGGGAGGGGGATAGGAGCAGACAGTATGGGAAGGTATTTAATTGGGGGAGGGTGATAGGAGCAGACAGTATGGGAAGGTATTTAATTGGGGGAGGGGGATAGGAGCAAACAATATGGGAAAGTATTTATTTGGGGGAGGGGGATAGGAGCAGATAGTATGTGAAGGTATTTAATTGGGGGTGGATAGGAGCAGACAGTTTGGGAAAGTATTTAATTGGGGGAGGGGGATAGGAGCAGACAGTGTGGGAAAGTATTTAATTGGGGGGGGTGGGAAGGAGCAGACAGTATGGGAAGGTATTTAATTGGGGAGGAGGAACGGAGCAGACAGTGTGGGAAAGTATTTAATTGGGGGAGGGGGATAGGAGCAGACAGTATGGGAAGGTATGTAATTGGGGAGGGGGATAGGAGCAGACCTTATGGGAAGGTATTTAATTGGGGAGGGGGATAGGAGCAGACAGTATAGGAAGGTATTTAATTGGGGAGGGGGATAGGAGCAGACAGTATGGGAAGGTATTTAATTGGGGGAGGGGGATCGGAGCAGACAGTATGGGAAAGTATTTAATTGGGGGAGGGGGATAGGAGCAGACAGTATGGGAAGGTATGTAATTGGGGAGGGGGAAAGGAGCAGACATTATGGGAAGGTATTTAATTGGGGGAGGGGGATAAGAGCAGACAGTATGGGAAGGTATTTAATTGGGGAGGGGGATAGGAGCAGACAGTATGGGAAGGTATTTAATTGGGGAGGGGGATAGGAGCAGACAGTATGGGAAGGTATTTAATTGGGGGAGGGGGATAGGAGCAGACAGTATGGGAAGGTATTTAATTGGGTGAGAGGGATAGGAGCAGACAGTATGGGAAGGTATTTAATTGGGGAGGGGGATAGGAGCAGACATTATGGGAAGGTATTTAATTGGGGGAGAGGGATAGGAGCAGACAGTATGGGAAGGTATTTAATTGGGGGAGAGGGATAGGAGCAGACAGTATGGGAAGGTATTTAATTGGGGGAGGGGGAACGGAGCAGACAGTGTGGGAAGGTATTTAATTGGGGGAGGGGGATAGGAGCAGACAGTATGGGAAGGTATTTAATTGGGGGAGAGGGGTTGGAGCAGACAGTATGGGAAGGTATTTAATTGGGGGAGGGGGAAAGGAGCAGACAGTATGGGAAAGTATTTAATTGGGGGAGGGGGATAAGAGCAGACAGTATGGGAAGGTATTTAATTGGGGAGGGGGATAGGAGCAGACAGTATGGGAAGGTATTTAATTGGGGGAGCGGGTTAGGAGCAGACAGTATGGGAAGGTATTTAATTGGGGGAGGGGGATAGGAGCAGACAGTATGGGAAGGTATTTAATTGGGGGAGGGGGTACGGAGCAGACAGTATGGGAAGGTATTTAATTGGGGGAGGGGGATAGGAGCAGACAGTGTGGGAAAGTATTTAATTGGGGGGGGTGGGAAGGAGCAGACAGTATGGGAAGGTATTTAATTGGGGAGGAGGAACGGAGCAGACAGTGTGGGAAAGTATTTAATTGGGGGAGGGGGATAGGAGCAGACAGTATGGGAAGGTATTTAATTGGGGGAGGGGGATAGGAGCAGACCTTATGGGAAGGTATTTAATTGGGGAGGATAGGAGCAGACAGTATGGGAATGTATTTAATTGGGGGAGGGGGATAGGAGCAGACAGTATGGGAAACTATTTATTTGGGGGAGGGGGATAGGAGCAGACAGTATGGGAAGGTATTTAATTGGGGGAGAGGGATAGGAGCAGACAGTATGGGAAGGTATTTAATTGGGGGAGAGGGATAGGAGCTGACAGTATGGGAAGGTATTTAATTGGGGGAGGGGGAACGGAGCAGACAGTGTGGGAAGGTATTTAATTGGGGGAGGGGGATAGGAGCAGACAGTATGGGAAAGTATTTAATTGGGGGAGGGGGATAGGAGCAGACAGTATGGGAAGGCATTTAATTGGGGGAGGGGGAAAGGAGCAGACAGTATGGGAAAGTATTTAATTGGGGGAGGGGGATAAGAGCAGACAGTATGGGAAGGTATTTAATTGGGGAGGGGGATAGGAGCAGACAGTATGGGAAGGTATTTAATTGGGGGAGGGGGTACGGAGCAGACAGTATGGGAAGGTATTTAATTGGGGAGGGGATGGGAGCAGACAGTGTGGGAAAGTATTTAATTGGGGGAGGGGGATAGGAGCAGACAGTATGGGAAAGTATTTAATTGGGGGAGGGGGATAGGAGCAGACAGTATGGGAAGGTATTTAATTGGGGAGGGGATGTGAGCAGACAGTGTGGGAAAGTATTTAATTGGGGGAGGGGATGGGAGCAGACAGTGTGGGAAAGTATTTAATTGGGGGAGGGGGATAGGAGCAGACAGTATGGGAAGGTATTTAATTGGGAGAGCGGGATAGGAGCAGACAGTATGGGAAGGTATTTAATTGGGGGAGGGGGAAAGGAACAGACAGTATGGGAAGGTATTTAATTGGGGGAGGGGGATAGGAGCAGACAGGAGGGGAAAGTATTTAATTGGGGGAGGGGGATAGGAGCAGACAGGAGGGGAAAGTATTTAATTGGAGAGTGGGATAGGAGCAGACAATATGGGAAGGTATTTAATTGGGGGAGGGGTATAGGAGCAGACAGTATGGGAAAGTATTTAATTGGGGGAGGGGTGATAGGAGCAGACAGTGTGGGAAAGTATTTAATTGGGGGGGGTGGGAAGGAGCAGACAGTATGGGAAGGTATTTAATTGTGGAGGGGGACAGGAGCAGACAGTATGGGAAGGTATTTAATTGGGGGAGGGGGATAGGTGCAGACAGTTTGGGAAGTTATTTAATTGGGGAGGGGGATAGGAGCAGACATTATGGGAAGGTATTTAATTGGGGAGAGGGATAGGAGCAGACAGTATGGGAAGGTATTTAATTGGGGGAGGGGGATAGGAGCAGACAGTGTGGGAAGGTATTTAAATGGAGGAGGGGGATAGGAGCAGAGAGTATGGGAAGGTATTTAATTGGGGGAGGGGGAACGGAGCAGACAGTATGGGAAGGTATTTAATTGGGGGAGGGGGATAGGAGCAGACAGTATGGGAAGGTATTCAATTGGGGAGGGGGACAGGAGCAGACAGTATGGGAAGTTATTTAATTGGGGGAGGGGGAAAGGAACAGACAGTATGGGAAGGTATTTAATTGGGGGAGGGGGATAGGTGCAGACAGTTTGGGAAGGTATTTAATTGTGGAGGGGGATAGGAGCAGACATTATGGGAAGGTATTTAATTGGGGAGAGGGATAGGAGCAGACAGTATGGGAAGGTATTTAATTGGGGGAGGGGGATAGTAGCAGACAGTATGGGAAGGTATTTAAATGGAGGAGGGGGATAGGAGCAGACAGTATGGGAAGGTATTTAATTGGGGGAGGGGGAACGGAGCAGACAGTATGGGAAGGTATTTAATTGGGGGAGGGGGATAGGAGCAGACAGTATGGGAAGGTATTCAATTGGGGAGGGGGATAGGAGCAGACAGTATGGGAAGGTATTTAATTGGGGGAGGGGGACAGGAGCAGACAGTATGGGAAGTTATTTAATTGGGGGAGGGGGAAAGGAACAGACAGTATGGGAAGGTATTTAATTGGGGGAGGGGGATAGGAGCAGACAGGAGGGGAAAGTATTTAATTGGAGAGTGGGATAGGAGCAGACAATATGGGAAGGTATTTAATTGGGGGAGGGGTATAGGAGCAGACAGTATGGGAAAGTATTTAATTGGGGGAGGGGGATAGGAGCAGACAGTATGGGAAAGTATTTAATTGGGGGAGAGGGACAGGAGCAGAGAGTATGGGAAGGTATTTAATTGGGGGAGGGGGATAGGAGCAGACAGTATGGGAAGGTATTTAATTGGGGGAGAGGGACAGGAGCAGACAGTATGGGAAGATATTTACTTGGGGGAGGGGGATAGGATCAGACAGTATGGGAATGTATTTAATTGGGGGAGAGGGACAGGAGCAGAGAGTATGGGAAGGTATTCAATTGGGGGGGGATAGGAGCAGACAGTACAGGAAAGTATTTAATTGGGGGAGAGGGACAGGAGCAGACAGTATGGGAAGGTATTTAATTGGGGGAGGGAGATAGGAGCAGAGAGTATGGGAAGGTATTTAATTGGGGGAGGGGGATAGTAGCAGACAGTATGGGAAAGTATTTAATTGGGGGAGGGGAATATGAGCAGACAGTATGGGAAGGTATTTAATTGGGGGAGGGAGATAGGAGCAGAGAGTATGGGAAGGTATTTAATTGGGGGAGGGGGATAGTAGCAGACAGTATGGGAAAGTATTTAATTGGGGGAGGGGGATAGGAGCAGACAGTATGGGAAGGTATTTAATTGGGGGAGGGTGATAGGAGCAGACAGTATGGGAAGGTATTTAATTGGGGGAGGGGGATAGGAGCAAACAATATGGGAAAGTATTTATTTGGGGGAGGGGGATAGGAGCAGATAGTATGTGAAGGTATTTAATTGGGGGTGGATAGGAGCAGACAGTTTGGGAAAGTATTTAATTGGGGGAGGGGGATAGGAGCAGACAGTGTGGGAAAGTATTTAATTGGGGGGGGTGGGAAGGAGCAGACAGTATGGGAAGGTATTTAATTGGGGGGGAGGAACGGAGCAGACAGTGTGGGAAAGTATTTAATTGGGGGAGGGGGATAGGAGCAGACAGTATGGGAAGGTATGTAATTGGGGAGGGGGATAGGAGCAGACCTTATGGGAAGGTATTTAATTGGGGAGGGGGATAGGAGCAGACAGTATAGGAAGGTATTTAATTGGGGAGGGGGATAGGAGCAGACAGTATGGGAAGGTATTTAATTGGGGGAGGGGGATCAGAGCAGACAGTATGGGAAAGTATTTAATTGGGGGAGGGGGATAGGAGCAGACAGTATGGGAAGGTATGTAATTGGGGAGGGGGAAAGGAGCAGACATTATGGGAAGGTATTTAATTGGGGGAGGGGGATAAGAGCAGACAGTATGGGAAGGTATTTAATTGGGGAGGGGGATAGGAGCAGACAGTATGGGAAGGTATTTAATTGGGGAGGGGGATAGGAGCAGACAGTATGGGAAGGTATTTAATTGGGGGAGGGGGATAGGAGCAGACAGTATGGGAAGGTATTTAATTGGGGGAGAGGGATAGGAGCAGACAGTATGGGAAGGTATTTAATTGGGGAGGGGGATAGGAGCAGACATTATGGGAAGGTATTTAATTGGGGGAGAGGGATAGGAGCAGACAGTATGGGAAGGTATTTAATTGGGGGAGAGGGATAGGAGCAGACAGTATGGGAAGGTATTTAATTGGGGGAGGGGGAACGGAGCAGACAGTGTGGGAAGGTATTTAATTGGGGGAGGGGGATAGGAGCAGACAGTATGGGAAGGTATTTAATTGGGGGAGAGGGGTTGGAGCAGACAGTATGGGAAGGTATTTAATTGGGGGAGGGGGAAAGGAGCAGACAGTATGGGAAAGTATTTAATTGGGGGAGGGGGATAAGAGCAGACAGTATGGGAAGGTATTTAATTGGGGAGGGGGATAGGAGCAGACAGTATGGGAAGGTATTTAATTGGGGGAGCGGGTTAGGAGCAGACAGTATGGGAAGGTATTTAATTGGGGGAGGGGGATAGGAGCAGACAGTATGGGAAGGTATTTAATTGGGGGAGGGGGTACGGAGCAGACAGTATGGGAAGGTATTTAATTGGGGGAGGGGGATAGGAGCAGACAGTGTGGGAAGGTATTTAATTGGGGAGGAGGAACGGAGCAGACAGTGTGGGAAAGTATTTAATTGGGGGAGGGGGATAGGAGCAGACAGTATGGGAAGGTATTTAATTGGGGAGGAGGAACGGAGCAGACAGTGTGGGAAAGTATTTAATTGGGGGAGGGGGATAGGAGCAGACAGTATGGGAAGGTATTTAATTGGGGGAGGGGGATAGGAGCAGACCTTATGGGAAGGTATTTAATTGGGGAGGATAGGAGCAGACAGTATGGGAAGGTATTTAATTGGGGAGGGGGATAGGAGCAGACAGTATGGGAAGGTTTTTAATTGGGGAGGGGGATAGGAGCAGACATTATGGGAAGGTATTTAATTGGGGGAGAGGGTTAGGAGCAGACAGTATGGGAAGGTATTTAATTGGGGGAGAGGGATAGGAGCTGACAGTATGGGATGGTATTTAATTGGGGGAGGGGGAACGGAGCAGACAGTGTGGGAAGGTATTTAATTGGGGGAGGGGGATAGGAGCAGACAGTATGGGAAAGTATTTAATTGGGGGAGGGGGATAGGAGCAGACAGTATGGGAAGGCATTTAATTGGGGGAGGGGGAAAGGAGCAGACAGTATGGGAAAGTATTTAATTGGGGGAGGGGGATAAGAGCAGACAGTATGGGAAGGTATTTAATTGGGGAGGGGGATAGGAGCAGACAGTATGGGAAGGTATTTAATTGGGGGAGGGGGTACGGAGCAGACAGTATGGGAAAGTATTTAATTGGGGAGGGGATGGGAGCAGACAGTGTGGGAAAGTATTTAATTGGGGGAGGGGGATAGGAGCAGACAGTATGGGAAAGTATTTAATTGGGGGAGGGGGATAGGAGCAGACAGTATGGGAAGGTATTTAATTGGGGAGGGGATGTGAGCAGACAGTGTGGGAAAGTATTTAATTGGGGGAGGGGATGGGAGCAGACAGTGTGGGAAAGTATTTAATTGGGGGAGGGGGATAGGAGCAGACAGTATGGGAAGGTATTTAATTGGGAGAGCGGGATAGGAGCAGACAGTATGGGAAGGTATTTAATTGGGGGAGGGGGATAAGAGCAGACAGTATGGGAAGGTATTTAATTGGGGAGGGGGATAGGAGCAGACAGTGTGGGAAGGTATTTAATTGGGGGAGGAGGATAGGAGCAGACAGTATGGGAACGTATTTAATTGGGAGAGCGGGATAGGAGCAGACAGTATGGGAAGGTATTTAATTGGGGGAGGGGGATAGGAGCAGACAGTGTGGGAAGGTATTTAATTGGTGGAGGGGGATAGGAGCAGACAGTATGGGAAGGTATTTAATTGGGGGAGGGGGATAGGAGCAGACAGTATGGGAAGGTATTTAATTGGGGGAGGGCCGATAGGAGCAGACAGTATGGGAAGGTATTTAATTGGGGGAGGGGATGGGAGCAGACAGTGTGGGAAGGTATTTAATTGGGGGAGGGGGATAGGAGCAGACAGTATGGGAAGGTATTTAATTGGGGGAGGGCCGATAGGAGCAGACAGTATGGGAAGGTATTTAATTGGGGGAGGGGATGGGAGCAGACAGTATGGGAAGGTATTTAATTGGGGGAGGGGATGGGAGCAGACAGTATGGGACGGTATATAATTGGGGGAGGGGATAGGAGCAGACAGTATGGGAAGGTATTTAATTGGGGGAGGGGGATAGGAGCACACAGTATGGGAAGGTATTTAATTGGGGGACGGGGAACGGAGCAGATAGTATGGGAAGGTATTTAATTGGGGGGGGGGATAGCAGCAGACAGTATGGGAAAGTATTTAATTGGGGGAGGGGTATAAGAGCAGACAGTATGGGAAAGTATTTAATTGGGGGAGGGGGATAGGAGGAGACAGTATGGGAAGGTATTTAATTGGGGGAGGGGGATAGGAGCAGACAGTATGGGAAGGTATTTAATTGGGGGAGGGGGATAGGAGCAGACACTTTAGGAAGGTATTTAATTGGGGAGGGGGATAGGAGCAGACATTATGGGAAGGTATTTAATTGGGGGAGAGGGATAGGACCAGACAGTATGGGAAGGTATTTAAATGGAGGAGGGGGATAGGAGCAGAGGATATGGGAAGGTATTTAATTGGGGGAGGGGGAACGGAGCAGACAGTATGGGAAGGTATTTAATTGGGGGAGGGGGATTGGAGCAGACAGTATGGGAAGGTATTCAATTGGGGAGGGGGATAGGAGCAGACAGTATGGGAAGGTATTTAATTGGGGGAGGGGGATAGGAGCAGACAGTATGGGAAGGTATTTAATTGGGGGAGGGGGATAGGAGCAGACAGTATGGGAAGATATTTACTTGGGGGAGGGGGATAGGATCAGACAGTATGGGAAGGTATTTAATTGGGGGAGAGGGACAGGAGCAGACAGTATGGGAAGATATTTACTTGGGGGAGGGGGATAGGATCAGACAGTATGGGAAGGTATTTAATTGGGGGAGAGGGACAGGAGCAGACAGTATGGGAAGATATTTACTTGGGGGAGGGGGATAGGATCAGACAGTATGGGAAGGTATTTAATTGGGGGAGGGGGATAGGAGCAGACAGTATGGGAAGGTATTTAATTGGGGGAGGGCCGATAGGAGCAGACAGTATGGGAAGGTATTTAATTGGGGGAGGGGATGGGAGCAGACAGTATGGGAAGGTATTTAATTGGGGGAGGGGATGGGAGCAGACAGTATGGGAAGGTATATAATTGGGGGAGGGGATAGGAGCAGACAGTATGGGAAGGTATTTAATTGGGGGAGGGGGATAGGAGCGGACAGTATGGGAAAGTATTTATTTGGGGAGGGGGATAGGAGCAGACAGTATGGGAAGGTATTTAATTGGGGGAGGGGGATAGGAGCAGACAGTATGCGAAGGTATTTAATTGGGGGAGGGTGATAGGAGCAGACAGTATGGGAAGGTATTTAATTGGGGGAGAGGGATAGGAGCAGACAGTATGGGAAGGTATTTAATTGGGGGAGGGGGATAGGAGCAGACAGTATGGGAAGGTATTTAATTGGGGGAGGGGGATAGGAGCAGACAGTATGCGAAGGTATTTAATTGGGGGAGGGTGATAGGAGCAGACAGTATGGGAAAGTATTTAATTGGGGGAGGAAATGAGCAGGCAGTATGGGAAGGTATTTAATTGGGGTGGGGGATAGGAGCAGACAGTATGGGAAAGTATTTATTTGGGGGAGGGGGATAGGAGCAGACAGTATGGGAAGGTATTTAATTGGGGGAGGGTGATAGGAGCAGACAGTATGGGAAGGTATTTAATTGGGGGAGGGTGATAGGAGCAGACAGTATGGGAAGGTATTTAATTGGGGTGGGGGATAGGAGCAGACAGTATGGGAAGGTATTTAATTGGGGGAGGGTGATAGGAGCAGACAGTATGGGAAGGTATTTAATTGGGGGAGAGGGATAGGAGCAGACAGTGTGGGAAGGTATTTAATTGGGGTGGGGGATAGGAGCAGACAGTATGGGAAGGTATTTAATTGGGGGAGGGTGATAGGAGCAGACAGTATGGGAAGGTATTTAATTGGGGGAGAGGGATAGGAGCAGACAGTGTGGGAAGGTATTTAATTGGGGGAGGGGGATAGGAGCAGACAGTCTGGGAAGGTATTTAATTGGGGGAGGGGGATAGGAGCAGACAGTATGGGAAGGTATTTAATTGGGGGAGGGGGATAGGAGCAGACAGTGTGGGAAGGTATTTAATTGGGGGAGGGGAATAGAAGCAGACAGTGTGGGAAGGTATTTAATTGGGGGAGAGGGACAGGAGCAGAGAGTATGGGAAGGTATTTAATTGGGGAGGGGGAACGGGCAGATAGTATGTGAAGGTATTTAATTGCGGGGGGGATAGGAGCAGACAGTATGGGAAAGTATTTAATTGGGGGAGGGGGATAGGAGCAGACAGTGTGGGAAAGTATTTAATTGGGGGAGGGGGAAAGGAGCAGACAGTATGGGAAGGTATTTAATTGGGGAGGGGGATAGGAGCAGACAGTATGGGAAGGTATTTAATTGGGGGAGGGGGAAAGGAGCAGACAGTATGGGAAGGTATTTAATTGGGAGAGCGGGATAGGATCAGACAGTATGGGAAGGTATTTAATTGGGGGAGGGGGATAGGAGCAGACAGTATGGGAAGGTATTTAATTGGGGGAGGGGGTACGGAGCAGACAGTATGGGAAGGTATTTAATTGTGGAGGGGATGGGAGCAGACAGTGTGGGAAAGTATTTAATTGGGGGAGGGGGATAGGAGCAGACAGTATGGGAAAGTATTTAATTGGGGGAGGGGGATAGGAGCAGACAGTATGGGAAAGTATTTAATTGGGGAGCGGATGGGAGCAGACAGTGTGGGAAAGTATTTAATTGGGGGAGGGGATGGGAGCAGACAGTATGGGAAAGTATTTAATTGGGGGAGGGGGATAGGAGCAGACAGTATGGGAAGGTATTTAATTGGGGGAGGGGGATAGGAGCAGACAGTATGGGAAGGTATTTAATTGGGGGAGGGGGATAGGAGCAGACAGTATGGGAAGGTATTTAATTGGGGGAGGGGGATAGGAGCAGACAGTATGGGAACGTATTTAATTGGGAGAGCGGGATAGGAGCAGACAGTATGGGAAGGTATTTAATTGGGCGAGGGGGATAGGAGCAGACAGTATGGGAAGGTATTTAATTGGGGGAGGGGGATAGGAGCAGACAGTATGGGAAGGTATTTAATTGGGGGAGGGGGATAGGAGCAGACAGTGTGGGAAGGTATTTAATTGGGGGAGGGGGATAGGAGCAGACAGTATGGGAAGGTATTTAATTGGGGGAGAGGGATCGGAGCAGACAGTATGGGAAGGTATTTAATTGGGGGAGGGGGAACGGTGCAGACAGTGTGGGAAGGTATTTAATTGGGGGAGGGGGATAGGAGCAGACTGTATGGGAAAGTATTTAATTGGGGGAGGGGGATAGGAGCAGACAGTATGGGAAGGTATTTAATTGGGGGAGGGGGAAAGGAGCAGACAGTATGGGAAAGTATTTAATTGGGGGAGGGGGATAAGAGCAGACAGTATGGGAAGGTATTTAATTGGGGAGGGGGATAGGAGCAGACAGTATGGGAAGGTATTTAATGGGGAGAGCGGGATAGGAGCAGACAGTATGGGAAGGTATTTAATTGGGCGAGGGGGATAGGAGCAGAGAGTATGGGAAGGTATTTAATTGTGGGAGGGGGATAGGAGCAGACAGTATGGGAAGGTATTTAATTGGGGGAGGGGGTACGGAGCAGACAGTATGGGAAGGTATTTAATTGGGGGAGAGGGATAGGAGCAGACAGTATGGGAAGGTATTTAATTGGGGAGGAGGAACGGAGCAGACAGTGTGGGAAAGTATTTAATTGGGTGAGGGGGATAGGAGCAGACAGTATGGGAAGGTATTTAATTGGGGAGGGGGATAGGAGCAGACCTTATGGGAAGGTATTTAATTGGGGAGGGGGAACGGAGCAGACAGTATGGGAAAGTATTTAATTGGGGGAGGGGGATAGGAGCAGACAGTATGGGAAGGTATTTAATTGGGGAGGGGGATAGGAGCAGACAGTATGGGAAGGTATTTAATTGGGGAGGGGGATAGGAGCAGACATTATGGGAAGGTATTTAATTGGGGGAGAGGGATAGGAGCAGAGAGTATGGGAAGGTATTTAATTGGGGGAGAGGGATAGGAGCAGACAGTGTGGGAAAGTATTTAATTGGGGGAGGGGGAAAGGAGCAGACAGTATGGGAAGGTATTTAATTGGGGAGGGGGATAGGAGCAGACATTATGGGAAGGTATTTAATTGGGGAGGGGGAACGGAGCAGACAGTATGGGAAGGTATTTAATTGGGGGAGAGGGATAGGAGCAGACAGTATGGGAAAGTATTTAATTGGGGGGGGCGAAAGGAGCAGACAGTATGGGAAGGTATTTAATTGGGGAGGGGGAACGGAGCAGACAGTGTGGGAAAGTATTTAATTGGGGGAGGGGGATAGGAACAGACAGTATGGGAAGGTATTTAATTGGGGGAGGGGGATAAGAGCAGACAGTATGGGAAGGTATTTAATTGGGGGAGGGGGATAGGAGCAGACAGTATGGGAAGGTATTTAATTGGGGGAGGGGGTACGGAGCAGACAGTATGGGAAGGTATTTAATTGGGGAGGGGATGGGAGCAGACAGTGTGGGAAAGTATTTAATTGGGGGAGGGGGATAGGAGCAGACAGTATGGGAAGGTATTTAATTGGGGAGCGGATGGGAGCAGACAGTGTGGGAAAGTATTTAATTGGGGGAGGGGATGGGAGCAGACAGTGTGGGAAAGTATTTAATTGGGGGAGGGGGATGGGAGCAGACAGTATGGGAAGGTATTTAATTGGGGGAGGGGGAAAGGAGCAGACAGTATGGGAAGGTATTTAATTGGGAGAGCGGGATAGGCGCAGACAGTATGGGAAGGTATTTAATTGGGGGAGGGGGATAGGAGCAGACAGTATGGGAAGGTATTTAATTGGGGGAGGGGGTACGGAGCAGACAGTATGGGAAGGCATTTAATTGGGGAGGGGATGGGAGCAGACAGTGTGGGAAAGTATTTAATTGGGGGAGGGGGATAGGAGCAGACAGTATGGGAAAGTATTTAATTGGGGGAGGGGGATAGGAGCAGACAGTATGGGAAGGTATTTAATTGGGAAGGGGATAGGAGCAGACAGTATGGGAAGGTATTTAATTGGGCGAGGGGGATAGGAGCAGACAGTATGGGAAGGTATTTAATTGGGGGAGGGGGATAGGAGCAGACAGTATGGGAAGGTATTTAATTGGGGGAGGGGGATAGGAGCAGACAGTATGGGAAGGTATTTAATTGGGCGAGGGGGATAGGAGCAGACAGTATGGGAAGGTATTTAATTGGGGGAGGGGGATAGGAGCAGACAGTATGGGAAGGTATTTAATTGGGGGAGGGGGATAGGAGCAGACAGTATGGGAACGTATTTAATTGGGAGAGCGGGATAGGAGCAGACAGTATGGGAAGGTATTTAATTGGGCGAGGGGGATAGGAGCAGACAGTATGGGAAGGTATTTAATTGGGGGAGGGGGATAGGAGCAGACAGTATGGGATGGTATTTAATTGGGGGAGGGGGATAGGAGCAGACAGTGTGGGAAGGTATTTAATTGGGGGAGGGGGATAGGAGCAGACAGTATGGGAAGGTATTTAATTGGGGGAGAGGGATCGGAGCAGACAGTATGGGAAGGTATTTAATTGGGGGAGGGGGAACGGTGCAGACAGTGTGGGAAGGTATTTAATTGGGGGAGGGGGATAGGAGCAGACTGTATGGGAAAGTATTTAATTGGGGGAGGGGGATAGGAGCAGACAGTATGGGAAGGTATTTAATTGGGGGAGGGGGAAAGGAGCAGACAGTATGGGAAAGTATTTAATTGGGGGAGGGGGATAAGAGCAGACAGTATGGGAAGGTATTTAATTGGGGAGGGGGATAGGAGCAGACAGTATGGGAAGGTATTTAATGGGGAGAGCGGGATAGGAGCAGACAGTATGGGAAGGTATTTAATTGGGCGAGGGGGATAGGAGCAGAGAGTATGGGAAGGTATTTAATTGTGGGAGGGGGATAGGAGCAGACAGTATGGGAAGGTATTTAATTGGGGGAGGGGGATAGGAGCAGACAGTATGCGAAGGTATTTAATTGGGGGAGAGGGATAGGAGCAGACAGTATGGGAAGGTATTTAATTGGGGAGGAGGAACGGAGCAGACAGTGTGGGAAAGTATTTAATTGGGGTAGGGGGATAGGAGCAGACAGTATGGGAAGGTATTTAATTGGGGAGGGGGATAGGAGCAGACCTTATGGGAAGGTATTTAATTGGGGAGGGGGAACGGAGCAGACAGTATGGGAAAGTATTTAATTGGGGGAGGGGGATAGGAGCAGACAGTATGGGAAGGTATTTAATTGGGGAGGGGGATAGGAGCAGACAGTATGGGAAGGTATTTAATTGGGGAGGGGGATAGGAGCAGACATTATGGGAAGGTATTTAATTGGGGGAGAGGGATAGGAGCAGAGAGTATGGGAAGGTATTTAATTGGGGGAGAGGGATAGGAGCAGACAGTATGGGATGGTATTTAATTGGGGGAGGGGGAACGGAGCAGACAGTGTGGGAAGGTATTTAATTGGGGGAGGGGGATAGGAGCAGACAGTATGGGAAAGTATTTAATTGGGGGAGGGGGATAGGAGCAGACAGTATGGGAAGGTATTTAATTGGGGGAGGGGGAAAGGAGCAGACAGTATGGGAAAGTATTTAATTGGGGGAGGGGGATAAGAGCAGACAGTATGGGAAGGTATTTAATTGGGAGGGGGATAGGAACAGACAGTATGGGAAGGTATTTAATTGGGGGAGGGGGTACGGAGCAGACAGTATGGGAAGGTATTTAATTGGGGAGGGGATGGGAGCAGACAGTGTGGGAAAGTATTTAATTGGGGGAGGGGGATAGGAGCAGACAGTATGGGAAAGTATTTAATTGGGGGAGGGGGAAAGGAGCAGACAGTATGGGAAGGTATTTAATTGGGGAGCGGATGGGAGCAGACAGTGTGGGAAAGTATTTAATTGGGGGAGGGGATGGGAGCAGACAGTGTGGGAAAGTATTTAATTGGGGGAGGGGATGGGAGCAGACAGTGTGGGAAAGTATTTAATTGGGGGAGGGGGATAGGAGCAGACAGTATGGGAAGGTATTTAATTGGGGGAGGGGGAAAGGAGCAGACAGTATGGGAAGGTATTTAATTGGGAGAGCGGGATAGGAGCAGACAGTATGGGAAAGTATTTAATTGGGGGAGGGGGATAGGAGCAGACAGTATGGGAAGGTATTTAATTGGGGGAGGGTGATAGGAGCAGACAGTATGGGAAGGTATTTAAGTGGGGAGGGGATGTGAGCAGACAGTGTGGGAAAGTATTTAATTGGGGGAGGGGGATAGGAGCAGACAGTATGGGAAAGTATTTAATTGGGGGAGGGTGATAGGAGCAGACAGTATGGGAAGGTATTTAATTGGGGAGGGGATGGGAGCAGACAGTGTGGGAAAGTATTTAATTGGGGGAGGGGGATAGGAGCAGACAGTATGGGAAAGTATTTAATTGGGGGAGGGGGATAGGAGCAGACAGTATGGGAAGGTATTTAATTGGGCAGCGGATGGGAGCAGACAGTGTGGGAAAGTATTTAATTGGGGGAGGGGATGGGAGCAGACAGTGTGGGAAAGTATTTAATTGGGGGAGGGGGATAGGAGCAGACAGTATGGGAAGGTATTTAATTGGGGGAGGGGGATAGGAGCAGACAGTATGGGAAGGTATTTAATTGGGGGAGGGGGATAGGAGCAGACAGTATGGGAAGGTACTTAATTGGGGGAGGGGGATAGGAGCAGACAGTATGGGAACGTATTTAATTGGGAGAGCGGGATAGGAGCAGACAGTATGGGAAGGTATTTAATTGGGGGAGGGGGATAGGAGCAGACAGTGTGGGAAGGTATTTAATTGGGGGAGGGGGATAGGAGCAGACAGTATGGGAAGGTATTTAATTGGGGGAGGGGGATAGGAGCAGACAGTGTGGGAAGGTATTTAATTGGGGGAGGGGGATAGGAGCAGACAGTATGGGAAGGTATTTAATTGGGGGAGGGGATGGAAGCAGACAGTGTGGGAAAGTATTTAATTGGGGGAGGGGGATAGGAGCAGACAGTATGGGAAGGTATTTAATTGGGGGAGGGGGATAGGAGCAGACAGTATGGGAACGTATTTAATTGGGAGAGCGGGATAGGAGCAGACAGTATGGGAAGGTATTTAATTGGGGGAGGGGGATAGGAGCAGACAGTATGGGAAGGTATTTAATTGGGGGACGGGGAACGGAGCAGATAGTATGGGAAGGTATTTAATTGGGGGGGGGGATAGGAGCAGACAGTGTGGGAAGGTATTTAATTGGGGGAGGGGGATAGGAGCAGACAGTATGGGAAGGTATTTAATTGGGGGACGGGGAACGGAGCAGATAGTATGGGAAGGTATTTAATTGGGGGGGGGGATAGGAGCAGACAGTATGGGAAAGTATTTAATTGGGGGAGGGGTATAAGAGCAGACAGTATGGGAAAGTATATAATTGGGGGAGGGGGATAGGAGCAGACAGTATGGGAAGGTATTTAATTGGGGGAGGGGGATAGGAGCAGACAGTATGGGAAGGTATTCAATTGGGGAGGGGGACAGGAGCAGACAGTATGGGAAGTTATTTAATTGGGGGAGGGGGAAAGGAACAGACAGTATGGGAAGGTATTTAATTGGGGGAGGGGGATAGGTGCAGACAGTTTGGGAAGGTATTTAATTGTGGAGGGGGATAGGAGCAGACATTATGGGAAGGTATTTAATTGGGGAGAGGGATAGGAGCAGACAGTATGGGAAGGTATTTAATTGGGGGAGGGGGATAGGAGCAGACAGTGTGGGAAGGTATTTAAATGGAGGAGGGGGATAGGAGCAGACAGTATGGGAAGGTATTTAATTGGGGGAGGGGGAACGGAGCAGACAGTATGGGAAGGTATTTAATTGGGGGAGGGGGATAGGAGCAGACAGTATGGGAAGGTATTCAATTGGGGAGGGGGACAGGAGCAGACAGTATGGGAAGTTATTTAATTGGGGGAGGGGGAAAGGAACAGACAGTATGGGAAGGTATTTAATTGGGGGAGGGGGATAGGAGCAGACAGGATGGGAAAGTATTTAATTGGAGAGTGGGATAGGAGCAGACAATATGGGAAGGTATTTAATTGGGGGAGGGGTATAGGAGCAGACAGTATGGTAAAGTATTTAATTGGGGGAGGGGGATAGGAGCAGACAGTATGGGAAAGTATTTAATTGGGGGAGAGGGACAGGAGCAGAGAGTATGGGAAGGTATTTAATTGGGGGAGGGGAAAAGGAGCAGACAGTATGGGAAGGTATTTAATTGGGGGAGAGGGACAGGAGCAGACAGTATGGGAAGATATTTACTTGGGGGAGGGGGATAGGATCAGACAGTATGGGAATGTATTTAATTGGGGGAGAGGGACAGGAGCAGAGAGTATGGGAAGGTATTTAATTGGGGGGGGATAGGAGCAGACAGTACAGGAAAGTATTTAATTGGGGGAGAGGGACAGGAGCAGACAGTATGGGAAGGTATTTAATTGGGGGAGGGGGATAGTAGCAGACAGTATGGGAAAGAATTTAATTGGGGGAGGGGAATATGAGCAGACAGTATGGGAAGGTATTTAATTGGGGGAGGGAGATAGGAGCAGAGAGTATGGGAAGGTATTTAATTGGGGGAGGGGGATAGTAGCAGACAGTATGGGAAAGTATTTAATTGGGGGAGGGGAATATGAGCAGACAGTATGGGAAGGTATTTAATTGGGGAGGGGATGGGAGCAGACAGTGTGGGAAAGTATTTAATTGGGGGAGGGGGATAGGAGCAGACAGTATGGGAAAGTATTTAATTGGGGGAGGGGGATAGGAGCAGACAGTATGGGAAGGTATTTAATTGGGGAGCGGATGGGAGCAGACAGTATGGGAAGGTATTTAATTGGGGGAGGGGATGGGAGCAGACAGTGTGGGAAAGTATTTAATTGGGGGAGGGGATGGGAGCAGACAGTGTGGGAAAGTATTTAATTGGGGGAGGGGGATAGGAGCAGACAGTATGGGAAGGTATTTAATTGGGGGAGGGGGAAAGGAGCAGACAGTATGGGAAGGTATTTAATTGGGGGAGGGGGATAGGAGCAGACAGTATGGGAAGGTATTTAATTGGGGAGGGGATGGGAGCAGACAGTGTGGGAAAGTATTTAATTGGGGGAGGGGGATAGGAGCAGACAGTATGGGAAAGTATTTAATTGGGGGAGGGTGATAGGAGCAGACAGTATGGGAAGGTATTTAATTGGGGGAGGGGGATAGGAGCAGACAGTATGGGAAAGTATTTAATTGGGGGAGGGGGATAGGAGCAGACAGTATGGGAAGGTATTTAATTGGGGGAGGGGGATAGGAGCAGACAGTATGGGAAAGTATTTAATTGGGGGAGGGGGATAGGAGCAGACAGTATGGGAAGGTATTTAATTGGGGAGCGGATGGGAGCAGACAGTGTGGGAAAGTATTTAATTGGGGGAGGGGGATAGGAGCAGACAGTATGGGAAAGTATTTAATTGGGGGAGGGGGATAGGAGCAGACAGTATGGGAAGGTATTTAATTGGGGAGCGGATGGGAGCAGACAGTGTGGGAAAGTATTTAATTGGGTGAGGGGATGGGAGCAGACAGTGTGGGAAAGTATTTAATTGGGGGAGGGGGATAGGAGCAGACAGTATGGGAAGGTATTTAATTGGGGGAGGGGGATAGGAGCAGACAGTATGGGAAGGTATTTAATTGGGGGAGGGGGATAGGAGCAGACAGTATGGGAAGGTATTTAATTGGGGGAGGGGGATAGGAGCAGACAGTATGGGAACGTATTTAATTGGGAGAGCGGGATAGGAGCAGACAGTATGGGAAGGTATTTAATTGGGGGAGGGGGATAGGAGCAGACAGTGTGGGAAGGTATTTAATTGGGGGAGGGGGATAGGAGCAGACAGTATGGGAAGGTATTTAATTGGGGGAGGGGGATAGGAGCAGACAGTGTGGGAAGGTATTTAATTGGGGGAGGGGGATAGGAGCAGACAGTATGGGAAGGTATTTAATTGGGGGAGGGGATGGAAGCAGACAGTGTGGGAAAGTATTTAATTGGGGGAGGGGGATAGGAGCAGACAGTATGGGAAGGTATTTAATTGGGGGAGGGGGATAGGAGCAGACAGGATGGGAACGTATTTAATTGGGAGAGCGGGATAGGAGCAGACAGTATGGGAAGGTATTTAATTGGTGGAGGGGGATAGGAGCAGACAGTGTGGGAAGGTATTTAATTGGGGGAGGGGGATAGGAGCAGACAGTATGGGAAGGTATTTAATTGGGGGACGGGGAACGGAGCAGATAGTATGGGAAGGTAGTTAATTGGGGGGGGGGATAGGAGCAGACAGTATGGGAAAGTATTTAATTGGGGGAGGGGTATAAGAGCAGACAGTATGGGAAAGTATATAATTGGGGGAGGGGGATAGGAGCAGACAGTATGGGAAGGTATTTAATTGGGGGAGGGGGATAGGAGCAGACAGTATGGGAAGGTATTTAATTGGGGGAGGGGGATAGGTGCAGACAGTTTGGGAAGGTATTTAATTGGGGGAGGGGGATAGGAGCAGACATTATGGGAAGGTATTTAATTGGGGAGAGGGATAGGAGCAGACAGTATGGGAAGGTATTTAATTGGGGGAGGGGGATAGGAGCAGACAGTGTGGGAAGGTATTTAAATGGAGGAGGGGGATAGGAGCAGACAGTATGGGAAGGTATTTAATTGGGGGAGGGGGAACGGAGCAGACAGTATGGGAAGGTATTTAATTGGGGGAGGGGGATAGGAGCAGACAGTATGGGAAGGTATTCAATTGGGGAGGGGGACAGGAGCAGACAGTATGGGAAGTTATTTAATTGGGGGAGGGGGAAAGGAACAGACAGTATGGGAAGGTATTTAATTGGGGGAGGGGGATAGGTGCAGACAGTTTGGGAAGGTATTTAATTGTGGAGGGGGATAGGAGCAGACATTACGGGAAGGTATTTAATTGGGGAGAGGGATAGGAGCAGACAGTATGGGAAGGTATTTAATTGGGGGAGGGGGATCGGAGCAGACAGTGTGGGAAGGTATTTAAATGGAGGAGGGGGATAGGAGCAGACAGTATGGGAAGGTATTTAATTGGGGGAGGGGGAACGGAGCAGACAGTATGGGAAAGTATTTAATTGGGGGAGGGGGATAGGAGCAGACAGTATGGGAAAGTATTTAATTGGGGGAGGGGGATAGGAGCAGACAGTATGGGAAGGTATTTAATTAGGGAGGGGGATGGGAGCAGACAGTGTGGGAAAGTATTTAATTGGGGGAGGGGATGGGAGCAGACAGTGTGGGAAAGTATTTAATTGGGGTGGGGGATAGGAGCAGACAGTATGGGAAGGTATTTAATTGGGGGAGGGAGATAGGAGCAGACAGTATGGGAAGGTATTTAATTGGGGGAGGCGGATAGGAGCAGACAGTATGGGAAGGTATTTAATTGGGGGAGGGGGATAGGAGCAGACAGTATGGGAACGTATTTAATTGGGAGAGCGGGATAGGAGCAGACAGTATGGGAAGGTATTTAATTGGGGGAGGGGGATAGGAGCAGACAGTGTGGGAAGGTATTTAATTGGGGGAGGGGGATAGGAGCAGACAGTATGGGAAGTTATTTAATTGGGGGAGGGGGATAGGAGCAGACAGTATGGGAAGGTATTTAATTGGGGGAGGGGATGGAAGCAGACAGTGTGGGAAAGTATTTAATTGGGGGAGGGGTATAAGAGCAGACAGTATGGGAAAGTATATAATTGGGGGAGGGGGATAGGAGCAGACAGTATGGGACGGTATTTAATTGGGGGAGGGGGCTAGGAGCAGACAGTATGGGAAGGTATTTAATTGGGGGAGGGGGATAGGTGCAGACAGTTTGGGAAGGTATTTAATTGGGGGAGGGGGATAGGAGCAGACATTATGGGAAGGTATTTAATTGGGGAGAGGGATAGGAGCAGACAGTATGGGAAGGTATTTAATTGGGGGAGGGGGATAGGAGCAGACAGTGTGGTAAGGTATTTAAATGGAGGAGGGGGATAGGAGCAGACAGTATGGGAAGGTATTTAATTGGGGGAGGGGGAACGGAGCAGACAGTATGGGAAGGTATTTAATTGGGGGAGGGGGATAGGAGCAGACAGTATGGGAAGGTATTCAATTGGGGAGGGGGACAGGAGCAGACAGTATGGGAAGTTATTTAATTGGGGGAGGGGGAAAGGAACAGACAGTATGGGAAGGTATTTAATTGGGGGAGGGGGATAGGAGCAGACAGGAGGGGAAAGTATTTAATTGGAGAGTGGGATAGGAGCAGACAATATGGGAAGGTATTTAATTGGGGGAGGGGTATAGGAGCAGACAGTATGGGAAAGTATTTAATTGGGGGAGGGGGATAGGAGCAGACAGTATGGGAAAGTATTTAATTGGGGGAGAGGGACAGGAGCAGAGAGTATGGGAAGGCATTTAATTGGGGGAGGGGGATAGGAGCAGACAGTATGGGAAGGTATTTAATTGGGGGAGAGGGACAGGAGCAGACAGTATGGGAAGATATTTACTTGGGGGAGGGGGATAGGATCAGACAGTATGGGAATGTATTTAATTGGGGGAGAGGGACAGGAGCAGAGAGTATGGGAAGGTATTTAATTGGGGGGGATAGGAGCAGACAGTACAGGAAAGTATTTAATTGCGGGAGAGGGACAGGAGCAGACAGTATGGGAAGGTATTTAATTGGGGGAGGGAGATAGGAGCAGAGAGTATGGGAAGGTATTTAATTGGGGGAGGGGGATAGTAGCAGACAGTATGGGAAAGTATTTAATTGGGGGAGGGGAATATGAGCAGACAGTATGGGAAGGTATTTAATTGGGGGAGGGAGATAGGAGCAGAGAGTATTGCAAGGTATTTAATTGGGGGAGGGGGATAGTAGCAGACAGTATGGGAAGGTATTTAATTGGGGGAGGGGGATAGGAGCAGACAGTATGGGAAGGTATTTAATTGGGGGACGGTGATAGGAGCAGACAGTATGGGAAGGTATTTAATTGGGGGAGGGGGATAGGAGCAAACAGTATGGGAAAGTATTTATTTGGGGGAGGGGGATAGGAGCAGATAGTATGTGAAGGTATTTAATTGGGGGTGGATAGGAGCAGACAGTATGGGAAAGTATTTAATTGGGGGAGGGGGATTGGAGCAGACAGTGTGGGAAAGTATTTAATTGGGGGTGGGAAGGAGCAGACAGTATGGGAAGGTATTTAATTGTGGAGGGGGACAGGAGCAGACAGTATGGGAAGGTATTTAATTGGGGGAGGGGGATAGGTGCAGACAGTTTGGGAAGGTATTTAATTGGGGAGGGGGATAGGAGCAGACATTATGGGAAGGTATTTAATTGGGGAGAGGGATAGGAGCAGACAGTATGGGAAGGTATTTAATTGGGGGAGGGGGATAGGAGCAGACAGTGTGGGAAGGTATTTAACTGGAGGAGGGGGATAGGAGCAGACAGTATGGGAAGGTATTTAATTGAGGGAGGGGGAACGGAGCAGACAGTATGGGAAGGTATTTAATTGGGGGAGGGGGATAGGAGCAGACAGTATGGGAAGGTATTCAATTGGGGAGGGGGACAGGAGCAGACAGTATGGGAAGTTATTTAATTGGGGGAGGGGGAAAGGAACAGACAGTATGGGAAGGTATTTAATTGGGGGAGGGGGATAGGTGCAGACAGTTTGGGAAGGTATTTAATTGTGGAGGGGGATAGGAGCAGACATTATGGGAAGGTATTTAATTGGGGAGAGGGATAGGAGCAGACAGTATGGGAAGGTATTTAATTGGGGGAGGGGGATAGGAGCAGACAGTGTGGGAAGGTATTTAAATGGAGGAGGGGGACAGGAGCAGACAGTATGGGAAGGTATTTAATTGGGGGAGGGGGAACGGAGCAGACAGTATGGGAAGGTATTTAATTGGGGGAGGGGGATAGGAGCAGACAGTATGGGAAGGTATTCAATTGGGGAGGGGGACAGGAGCAGACAGTATGGGAAGTTATTTAATTGGGGGAGGGGGAAAGGAACAGACAGTATGGGAAGGTATTTAATTGGGGGAGGGGGATAGGAGCAGACAGGAGGGGAAAGTATTTAATTGGGGGAGGGGGATAGGAGCAGACAGTATGGGAAAGTATTTAATTGGGGGAGAGGGACAGGAGCAGAGAGTATGGGAAGGTATTTAATTGGGGGAGGGGGATAGGAGCAGACAGTATGGGAAGGTATTTAATTGGGGGAGAGGGACAGGAGCAGACAGTATGGGAAGATATTTACTTGGGGGATGGGGATAGGATCAGACAGTATGGGAATGTATTTAATTGGGGGAGAGGGACAGGAGCAGAGAGTATGGGAAGGTATTTAATTGGGGGGGGATAGGAGCAGACAGTACAGGAAAGTATTTAATTGGGGGAGAGGGACAGGAGCAGACAGTATGGGAAGGTATTTAATTGGGGGAGGGAGATAGGAGCAGAGAGTATGGGAAGGTATTTAATTGGGGGAGGGGGATAGTAGCAGACAGTATGGGAAAGTATTTAATTGGGGGAGGGGAATATGAGCAGACAGTATGGGAAGGTATTTAATTGGGGGAGGGGATGGGAGCAGAGAGTATGGGAAGGTATTTAATTGGGGGAGGGGGATAGTAGCAGACAGTATGGGAAAGTATTTAATTGGGGGAGGGGAATATGAGCAGACAGTATGGGAAGGTATTTAATTGGGGGAGGGGGTTAGGAGCAGACAGTATGGGAAGGTATTTAATTGGGGGAGGGTGATAGGAGCAGACAGTATGGGAAGGTATTTAATTGGGGGAGGGGGATAGGAGCAAACAGTATGGGAAAGTATTTATTTGGGGGAGGGGGATAGGAGCAGATAGTATGTGAAGGTATTTAATTGGGGGTGGATAGGAGCAGACAGTATGGGAAAGTATTTAATTGGGGGAGGGGGATAGGAGCAGACAGTGTGGGAAAGTATTTAATTGGGGGGGGTGGGAAGGAGCAGACAGTATAGGAAGGTATTTAATTGGGGAGGAGGAACGGAGCAGACAGTGTGGGAAAGTATTTAATTGGGGGAGGGGGATAGGAGCAGACAGTATGGGAAGGTATTTAATTGGGGAGGGGGATAGGAGCAGACCTTATGGGAAGGTATTTAATTGGGGAGGGGGATAGGAGCAGATAGTATGGGAAGGTATTTAATTGGGGAGGGGGATAGGAGCAGACAGTATGGGAAGGTATTTAATTGGGGGAGGGGGATAGGAGCAGACAGTATGGGAAAGTATTTAATTGGGGGAGGGGGATAGGAGCAGACAGTATGGGAAGGTATGTAATTGGGGAGGGGGAAAGGAGCAGACATTATGGGAAGGTATTTAATTGGGGAGGGGGATAGGAGCAGACAGTATGGGAAGGTATTTAATTGGGGAGGGGGATAGGAGCAGACAGTATGGGAAGGTATTTAATTGGGGGAGGGGGATAGGAGCAGACAGTATGGGAAGGTATTTAATTGGGGGAGAGGGATAGGAGCAGACAGTATGGGAAGGTATTTAATTGGGGGAGGGGGATAGGAGCAGACATTATGGGAAGGTATTTAATTGGGGGAGAGGGATCGCAGCAGACAGTATGGGAAGGTATTTAATTGGGGGAGAGGGATAGGAGCAGACAGTATGGGAAGGTATTTAATTGGGGGAGGGGGATAGGAGCAGACAGTATGGGAAGGTATTTAATTGGGGGAGGGGGAACGGAGCAGACAGTGTGGGAAGGTATTTAATTGGGGGAGGGGGATAGGAGCAGACAGTATGGGAAGGTATTTAATTGGGGGAGGGGGAAAGGAGCAAACAGTATGGGAAAGTATTTAATTGGGGGAGGGGGATAAGAGCAGACAGTATGGGAAGGTATTTAATTGGGGAGGGGGATAGGAGCAGACAGTATGGGAAGGTATTTAATTGGGAGAGCGGGTTAGGAGCAGACAGTATGGGAAGGTATTTAATTGGGGGAGGGGGATAGGAGCAGACAGTATGGGAAGGTATTTAATTGGGGGAGGGGGTACGGAGCAGACAGTATGGGAAGGTATTTAATTGGGGAGGGGATGGGAGCAGACAGTATGGGAAAGTATTTAATTGGGGGAGGGGGATAGGAGCAGACAGTGTGGGAAAGTATTTAATTGGGGGGGGTGGGAAGGAGCAGACAGTAGGGGAAGGTATTTAATTGGGGAGGAGGAACGGAGCAGACAGTGTGGGAAAGTATTTAATTGGGGGAGGGGGATAGGAGCAGACAGTATGGGAAGGTATTTAATTGGGGAGGGGGATAGGAGCAGACCTTATGGGAAGATATTTAATTGGGGAGGATAGGAGCAGACAGTATGGGAAGGTATTTAATTGGGGAGGGGGATAGGAGCAGACAGTATGGGAAGGTTTTTAATTGGGGAGGGGGATAGGAGCAGACATTATGGGAAGGTATTTAATTGGGGGAGAGGGATAGGAGCAGACAGTATGGGAAGGTATTTAATTGGGGGAGAGGGATAGGAGCTGACAGTATGGGAAGGTATTTAATTGGGGGAGGGGGAACGGAGCAGACAGTATGGGAAGGTATTTAATAGGGGAGGGGATGGGAGCAGACAGTGTGGGAAAGTATTTAATTGGGGGAGGGGGATAGGAGCAGACAGTATGGGAAAGTATTTAATTGGGGGAGGGGGATAGGAGCAGACAGTATGGGAAGGTATTTAATTGGGGAGGGGATGGGAGCAGACAGTGTGGGAAAGTATTTAATTGGGGGAGGGGGATAGGAGCAGACAGTATGGGAAGGTATTTAATTGGGAGAGCGGGATAGGAGCAGACAGTATGGGAAGGTATTTAATTGGGGGAGGGGGATAGGAGCAGACAGTATGGGAAGGTATTTAATTGGGGAGGGGGATAGGAGCAGACAGTGTGGGAAGGTATTTAATTGGGGGAGGGGGATAGGAGCACACAGTATGGGAACGTATTTAATTGGGAGAGCGGGATAGGAGCAGACAGTATGGGAAGGTATTTAATTGGGGGAGGGGGATAGGAGCAGACAGTGTGGGAAGGTATTTAATTGGGGGAGGGGGATAGGAGCAGACAGTATGGGAAGGTATTTAATTGGGGGAGGGGGATAGGAGCAGACAGTATGGGAAGGTATTTAATTGGGGGAGGGCCGATAGGAGCAGACAGTATGGGAAGGTATTTAATTGGGGGAGGGGATGGGAGCAGACAGTGTGGGAAGGTATTTAATTGGGGGAGGGGGATAGGAGCAGACAGTATGGGAAGGTATTTAATTGGGGGAGGGCCGATAGGAGCAGAAAGTATGGGAAGGTATTTAATTGGGGGAGGGGATGGGAGCAGACAGTATGGGAAGGTATTTAATTGGGGGAGGGGATGGGAGCAGACAGTGTGGGAAAGTATTTAATTGGGGGAGGGGGATAGGAGCAGACAGTATGGGAAAGTATTTAATTGGGGGAGGGGGATAGGAGCACACAGTATGGGAAGGTATTTAATTGGGGGACGGGGAACGGAGCAGATAGTATGGGAAGGTATTTAATTGGGGGGGGGGGATAGGAGCAGACAGTATGGGAAAGTATTTAATTGGGGGAGGGGTATAAGAGCAGACAGTATGGGAAAGTATTTAATTGGGGGAGGGGGATAGGAGCAGACAGTATGGGAAGGTATTTAATTGGGGGAGGGGGATAGGAGCAGACAGTATGGGAAGGTATTTAATTGGGGGAGGGGGATAGGAGCAGACAGTTTAGGAAGGTATTTAATTGGGGAGGGGGATAGGAGCAGACATTATGGGAAGGTATTTAATTGGGGGAGAGGGATAGGACCAGACAGTATGGGAAGGTATTTAAATGGAGGAGGGGGATAGGAGCAGACAGTATGGGAAGGTATTTAATTGGGGGAGGGGGAACGGAGCAGACAGTATGGGAAGGTATTTAATTGGGGGAGGGGGATTGGAGCAGACAGTATGGGAAGGTATTCAATTGGGGAGGGGGATAGGAGCAGACAGTATGGGAAGGTATTTAATTGGGGGAGGGGGATAGGAGCAGACAGTATGGGAAAGTATTTAATTGGAGAGTGGTATAGGAGCAGACAGTATGGGAAGGTATTTAATTGGGGGAGGGGTATAGGAGCAGAGAGTATGGGAAGGTATTTAATTGGGGGAGGGAGATAGGAGCAGAGAGTATGGGAAGGTATTTAATTGGGGGAGGGGGATAGGAGCAGAGAGTATGGGAAGGTATTTAATTGGGGGAGGGAGATAGGAGCAGAGAGTATGGGAAGGTATTTAATTGGGGGAGGGGGATAGGAGCAGACAGTATGGGAATGTATTTAATTGGGGGAGAGGGACAGGAGCAGAGAGTATGGGAAGGTATTTAATTGGGGGAGGGGGATAGGAGCAGACAGTATGGGAAGGTATTTAATTGGGGGAGGGGGATAGGAGCGGACAGTATGGGAAAGTATTTATTTGGGGAGGGGGATAGGAGCAGACAGTATGGGAAGGTATGTAATTGGGGGAGGGTGATAGGAGCAGACAGTATGGGAAGGTATTTAATTGGGGGAGAGGGATAGGAGCAGACAGTGTGGGAAAGTATTTAATTGGGGGAGGAAATGAGCAGGCAGTATGGGAAGGTATTTAATTGGGGAGGGTGATAGGAGCAGACAGTATGGGAAGGTATTTAATTGGGGGAGAGGGATAGGAGCAGACAGTGTGGGAAAGTATTTAATTGGGGGAGGAAATGAGCAGGCAGTATGGGAAGGTATTTAATTGGGGAGGGTGATAGGAGCAGACAGTATGGGAAGGTATTTAATTGGGGTGGGGGATAGGAGCAGACAGTATGGGAAGGTATTTATTTGGGGGAGGGGGATAGGAGCAGACAGTATGGGAAGGTATTTAATTGGGGGAGGGTGATAGGAGCAGACAGTATGGGAAGGTATTTAATTGGGGTGGGGGATAGGAGCAGACAGTATGGGAAGGTATTTAATTGGGGGAGGGGGATAGGAGCAGACAGTATGGGAAGGTATTTAATTGGGGGAGGGGGATAGGAGCAGACAGTATGGGAAGGTATTTAATTGGGGGAGGGGGATAGGAGCAGACAGTCTGGGAAGGTATTTAATTGGGGGAGGGGGATAGGAGCAGACAGTCTGGGAAGGTATTTAATTGGGGAAGGGGGATAGGAGCAGACAGTATGGGAAGGTATTTAATTGGGGGAGGGGGATAGGAGCAGACAGTGTGGGAAGGTATTTAATTGGGGGAGGGGGATAGGAGCAGACAGTGTGGGAAGGTATTTAATTGGGGGAGGGGAATAGGAGCAGACAGTGTGGGAAGGTATTTAATTGGGGGAGAGGGACAGGAGCAGAGAGTATGGGAAGGTATTTAATTGGGGAGGGGGAACGGGCAGATAGTATGTGAAGGTATTTAATTGCGGGGGGGATAGGAGCAGACAGTATGGGAAAGTATTTAATTGGGGGAGGGGGATAGGAGCAGACAGTGTGGGAAAGTATTTAATTGGGGGAGGGGGAAAGGAGCAGACAGTATGGGAAGGTATTTAATTGGGGAGGGGGATAGGAGCAGACATTATGGGAAGGTATTTAATTGGGGAGGGGGAACGGAGCAGACAGTATGGGAAAGTATTTAATTGGGGGGGGGGAAAGGAGCAGACAGTATGGGAAGGTATTTAATTGGGGGAGGGGGATAGGAGCAGACAGTGTGGGAAGGTATTTAATTGGGGGAGGGGGTTAGGAGCAGACAGTATGGGAAAGTATTTAATTGGGGGAGGGGGATAGGAGCAGACAGCATGGGAAGGTTTTTAATTGGGGGAGGGGGAACGGAGCAGATAGTATGGGAAGGTATTTAATTGGGGGAGGGGGATAGGAGCAGACAGTATGGGAAGGTATTTAATTGGGGGGGGGATAGGAGCAGACATTATGGGAAGGTATTTAATTGGGCGAGAGGGATAGGAGCAGACCTTATGGGAAGGTATTTAATTGGGGGAGAGGAATAGGAGCAGACAGTATGGGAAGTTATTTAATTGGGGGAGGGGGATAGGAGCAGACAGTATGGGAAGGTATTTAATTGGGGGAGAGGAATAGGAGCAGACAGTATGGGAAGGTATTTAATTGGGGGAGGGGGAAAGGAGCAGACAGTATGGGGAGGCATTTAATTGGGGGAGGGAGAAAGGAGCACACAGTATGGGAAGGTATTTAATTGGGGGCGGGGGAAAGGAGCAGACAGTATGGGAAGGTATTTAATTGAGGGAGGGGGAAAGGAGCAGACAGTATGGGAAGGTATTTAATTGGGGGAGGGGGAACAGAGCAGACAGTATGGGAAGGTATTTAATTGGGGGAGGGGGATTGGAGCAGACAGTATGGGAAGGTATTCAATTGGGAAGGGGGATAGGAGCAGACAGTATGGGAAGGTATTTAATTGGGGGAGGGGGATTGGAGCAGACAGTATGGGAAGGTATTCAATTGGGAAGGGGGATAGGAGCAGACAGTATGGGAAAGTATTTAATTGGGGGAGAGGGATAGGAGCAGACAGTATGGGAAGGTATTTAATTGGGGAGGGGGATAGGAGCAGACAGTATGGGAAGGTATTTAGTTGGGGGAGAGGGACAGGAGCAGACAGTATGGGAAAGTATTTAATTGGGGGAGGGGGATAGGAGCAGACAGTATGGGAAGGTATTTAATTGGGGGAGGGGGATAGGAGCAGACAGTATGGGAAAGTATTTAATTGGGGGAGGGGGACAGGAGCAGACAGTATGGGAAGGTATTTAATTGGGGGAGGGGGATAGGAGCAGACAGTATGGGAAGGTATTTAATTGGGGGAGAGGGACAGTAGCAGACAGTATGGGAAGATATTTACTTGGGGGAGGGGGATAGGATCAGACAGTATGGGAATGTATTTAATTGGGGGAGGGGGATAGGATCAGACAGTATGGGAATGTATTTAATTGGGGGAGAGGGACAGGAGCAGAGAGTATGGGAAGGTATTTAATTGGGGGAGGGAGATAGGAGCAGAGAGTATGGGAAGGTATTTAATTGGGGGAGGGGGATAGGAGCAGACAGTATGGGAAGGTATTTAATTGGGGGAGGGGGATAGGAGCAGACAATATGGGAAGGTATTTAATTGGGGGAGGGGGATAGGAGCGGACAGTATGGGAAAGTATTTATGTGGGGAGGGGGATAGGAGCAGACAGTATGGGAAGGTATGTAATTGGGGGAGGGTGATAGGAGCAGACAGTATGGGAAGGTATTTAATTGGGGGAGAGGGATAGGAGCAGACAGTATGGGAAGGTATTTAATTGGGGGAGGGGGAAAGGAGCAGACAGTATGGGAAAGTATGAAATTGGGGGAGGAAATGAGCAGGCAGTATGGGAAGGTATTTAATTGGGGAGGGTGATAGGAGCAGACAGTATGGGAAGGTATTTAATTGGGGTGGGGGATAGGAGCAGACAGTATGGGAAAGTATTTATTTGGGGGAGGGGGATAGGAGCAGACAGTATGGGAAGGTATTTAATTGGGGTGGGGGATAGAAGCAGACAGTATGGGAAAGTATTTATTTGGGGGAGGGGGATAGGAGCAGACAGTATGGGAAGGTATTTAATTGGGGTGGGGGATAAGAGCAGACAGTATGGGAAGGTATTTAATTGGGGTGGGGAATAGGAGCAGACAGTATGGGAAAGTATTTATTTGGGGGAGGGGGATAGGAGCAGACAGTATGGGAAGGTATTTAATTGGGGGAGGGTGATAGGAGCAGACAGTATGGGAAGGTATTTAATTGGGGTGGGGGATAGGAGCAGACAGTATGGGAAGGTATTTAATTGGGGGGGGGATAGGAGCAGACAGTATGGGAAAGTATTTAATTGGGGGAGGGGGATAGGAGCAGACTGTGGGAAAGTATTTAATTGGGGGAGGGGGAAAGGAGCAGACTGTGGGAAAGTATTTAATTGGGGGAGGGGGAAAGGAGCAGACAGTATGGGAAGGTATTTAATTGGGGAGGGGGATAGGAGCAGACATTATGGGAAGGTATTTAATTGGGGAGGGGGAAGGGAGCAGACAGTATGGGAAAGTATTTAATTGGGGGGGGGAAAGGAGCAGACAGTATGGGAAGGTATTTAATTGGGGAGGGGGAACGGAGCAGACAGTGTGGGAAAGTATTTAATTGGGGGAGGGGGATAGGAGCAGAGAGTATGGGAAGGTATTTAATTGGGGGAGAGGGATAGGAACAGACAGTATGGGAAGGTATTTAATTGGGGGAGGGGGATAGGAGCAGACAGTGTGGGAAGGTATTTAATTGGGGGAGGGGGATAGGAGCAGACAGTATGGGAAGGTATTTAATTGGGGGAGGGGGATAGGAGCAGACAGTATGGGAAGGTATTTAATTGGGGGAGGGGGATAGGAGCAGACAGTATGGGAAGGTATTTAATTGGGGGAGGGGGTTAGGAGCAGACAGTATGGGAAAGTATTTAATTGGGGGAGGGGGATAGGAGCAGACAGCATGGGAAGGTTTTTAATTGGGGGAGGGGGAACGGAGCAGATAGTATGGGAAGGTATTTAATTGGGGGAGGGGGATAGGAGCAGACAGTATGGGAAGGTATTTAATTGGGGGGGGGGATAGGAGCAGACATTATGGGAAGGTATTTAATTGGGCGAGGGGGATAGGAGCAGACATTATGGGAAGGTATTTAATTGGGGGAGGGGGATAGGAGCAGACAGTATGGGAAGGTATTTAATTGGGGAGGGGGATAGGAGCAGACAGTATGGGAAGGTATTTAATTGGGGAGGGGGATAGGAGCAGACAGTATGGGAAGGTATTTAATTGGGGAGGGGGATAGGAGCAGACAGTATGGGAAGGTATTTAATTGGGGAGGGGGATAGGAGCAGACAGTATGGGAAGGTATTTAATTGGGGAGGGGGATAGGAGCAGACAGTATGGGAAGGTATTTAATTGGGGAGGGGGATAGGAGCAGACAGTATGGGAAGGTATTTAATTGGGGGAGGGGGATAGGAGCAGACAGTATGGGAAGGTATGTAATTGGGGAGGGGGATAGGAGCAGACAGTATGGGAAGGTATTTAATTGGGGGAGGGGGATAGGAGCAGACAGTATGGGAAGGTATTTAATTGGGGGCGGGGGAAAGGAGCAGACAGTATGGGAAGGTATTTAATTGAGGGAGGGGGAAAGGAGCAGACAGTCTGGGAAGGTATTTAATTGGGGAGGGGGAACGGAGCAGACAGTGTGGGAAAGTATTCAATTGGGGGAGGGGGATAGGAGCAGACAGTATGGGAAAGTATTTAATTTGGGGGGGGAAAGGAGCAGACAGTATGGGAAGGTATTTAATTGGGGAGGGGGAACGGAGCAGACAGTGTGGGAAAGTATTTAATTAGGGGAGGGGGATAGGAGCAGACAGTGTGGGAAATTATTTAATTGGGTGGGGGAAAGGAGCAGACAGTATGGGAAGGTATTTAATTGGGGGAGGGGGAACGGAGCAGACAGTATGGGAAGGTATTTAATTGGGGGAGAGGGATAGGAGCAGACATTATGGGAAGGTATTTAATTGCGGAGGGGGAACGGAGCAGACAGTATGGGAAAGTATTTAATTGGGGGGGGGGAAAGGAGCAGACAGTCTGGGAAGGTATTTAATTGGGTAGGGGGAACGGAGCAGACAGTGTGGGAAAGTATTTAATTGGGGGAGGGGGGTAGGAGCAGACAGTATGGGAAAGTATTTAATTTGGGGGGGGAAAGGAGCAGACAGGATGGGAAGGTATTTAATTGGGGAGGGGGAACGGAGCAGACAGTGTGGGAAAGTATTTAATTGGGGGAGGGGGATAGGAGCAGACAGTGTGGGAAATTATTTAATTGGGTGGGGGAAAGGAGCAGACAGTATGGGAAGGTATTTAATTGGGGGAGGGGGAACGGAGCAGACAGTATGGGAAGGTATTTAATTGGGGGAGAGGGATAGGAGCAGACATTATGGGAAGGTATTTAATTGCGGAGGGGGAACGGAGCAGACAGTATGGGAAAGTATTTAATTGGGGGGGGGAAGGAGCAGACAGTCTGGGAAGGTATTTAATTGGGTAGGGGGAACGGAGCAGACAGTGTGGGAAAGTATTTAATTGGGGGAGGGGGATAGGGGCAGACAGTATGGGAAGGTCTTTAATTGGGGAAGGGGATAGGAGCAGACATTATGGGAAGGTATTTAATTGGGGGAGAGGGAGAGGAGCAGACAGTATGGGAAGGTATTTAATTGGGGGAGAGGGATAGGAACAGACAGTATGGGAAGGTATTTAATTGGGGGAGGGGGATAGGAGCAGACAGTATGGGAAGGTATTTAATTGGCGAGGGAGAGGAGCAGACAGTATGGGAAGGTATTTAATTTGGGGAGGGGGATAGGAGCAGACAGTATGGGAAGGTATTTAATTGGGGGAGGGGGATAGGAGCAGACAGTGTGGGAAGGTATTTAATTGGGGGAGGGGGATAGGAGCAGACAGTATGGGAAGGTATTTAATTGGGGGAGGGGGATAGGAGCAGACAGTATGGGAAGGTATTTAATTGGGGGAGGGGTATAGGAGCAGACAGTATGGGAAGGTATTTAATTGGGGAGGGGGATAGGAGCAGACAGTATGGGAAGGTATTTATTTCGGGGAGGGCGATAGGAGCAGACAGTATGGGAAGGTATTTAATTGGGGGAGGGGGATAGGAGCAGACAGTATGGGAAGGTATTTAATTGGGGAGGGAATGGGAGCAGACAGTATGGGATGGTGTTTAATTGGGGGAGGGGGATAGGAGCAGACAGTATGGGAAGGTATTTAATTGGGGGAGGGGGATAGGAGCAGACAGTATGGGAAGGTATTTAATTGGGGGAGGGGGATAGGAGCAGACAGTATGGGAAGGTATTTAATTGGGCGAGGGCGATAGGAGCAGACAGTATGGGAAGGTATTTAATTGGGGGAGGGGGTTAGGAGCAGACAGTCTGGGAAGGTATTTAATTGGGGGAGGGGGTTAGGAGCAGACAGTATGGGAAAGTATTTAATTGGGGGAGGGGGAAAGGAGCAGACAGTACGGGAAGGCATTTAATTGGGGGAGGGGGATAGGAGCAGACAGTATGGGAAGGCATTTAATTGGGGGAGGGGGAAAGGAGCAGACAATATGGGAAGGTATTTAATTGGGGGAGGGGGATAGGAGCAGACAGTATGGGAAGGTATTTAATTGGGGGGGGGATAGGAGCAGACAGTATGGGAAGGTATTTAATTGGGGGGGGGAAAGGAGCAGACAGTATGGGAAAGTATTTAATTGGGGGAGGGGGATATGAGCAGACAGTATGAGAAGGTATTTAATTGGGGGAGGGGGAGAGGAGCAGACAGTGTGGGAAGGTATTTAATTGGGGGAGGGGGATAGGAGCAGACAGTGTGGGAAGGTATTTAATTGGGGAGGGGGATAGGAGCAGACAGTGTGGGAAGGTATTTAATTGGGGGAGGGGGATAGGAGCAGACAGTATGGGAAAGCATTTAATTGGGGGAGGGGGATAGGAGCAGACAGTATGGGAAGGTATTTAATTGGGGGAGGGGGATAGGAGCAGACAGTATGGGAAATTATTTAATTGGGGGAGGGGGATAGGAGCAGACAGTATGGGAAGGTATTTAATTGGGGGGAGGGGGATAGGAGCAGACAGTATGGGAAGGTATTTAATTGGGGGAGGGGGATAGGAGCAGACAGTGTGGGAAGGTATTTAATTGGAGGAGGGGGATAAGAGCAGACAGTATGGGAAAGCATTTAATTGGGGGAGGGGGATAGGAGCAGACAGTGTGGGAAGGTATTTAATTGGAGAGTGGTATAGGAGCAGACAGTATGGGAAGGTATTTAATTGGGGGAGGGGGATAGGAGCAGACAGTATGGGAAGGTATTTAATTGGGGGAGGGGGATAGGAGCAGACAGTATGGGAAGGTATTTAATTGGGGGAGTGGGATAGGAGCAGACAGTATGGGAAGGTATTTAATTGGAGAGTGGTATAGGAGCAGACAGTATGGGAAGGTATTTAATTGGGGGAGGGGGATAGGAGCAGACAGTATGGGAAGGTATTTAATTGGGGGAGGGGGATAGGAGCAGACAGTATGGGAAGGTATTTAATTGGGGGAGGGGGAAAGGAGTAGACAGTATGGGAAGGTATTTAATTGGGGGAGGGTGATAGGAGCAGACAGTATGGGAAGGTATTTAATTGGGGGAGGGGGAAAGGAGTAGACAGTATGGGAAGGTATTTAATTGGGGGAGGGGGAAAGGAGTAGACAGTATGGGAAGGTATTTAATTGGGGGAGGGTGATAGGAGCAGACAGTATGGGAAGGTATTTAATTGGGGGAGGGGGATAGGAGCAGACAGTATGGGAAGGTATTTAATTGGCGGGGGGGATAGGAGCAGACAGTACGGGAAAGTATTTAGTTGGGGAGGGGGATAGGAGCAGACAGTATGGGAAGGTATTTAATTGGTGGAGGGGGATTGGAGCAGACAGTATGGGAAGGTATTTAATTGGGGGAGGGGGATAAGAGCAGACAGTATGGGAAGGTATTTAATTGGGGGAGGGTGAAAGGAGCAGACAGTATGGGAAGGTATTTAATTGGGGGAGGGGGATAGGAGCAGACAGTATGGGAAGGTATTTAATTGGGGTGGGGGATAGGAGCAGACAGTATGGGAAGGTATTTAATTGGGGGAGGGGGATAGGAGCAGACAGTATGGGACGGTATTTAATTGGGGGAGGGGGATAGGAGCAGAGAGTATGGGAAGGTATTTAATTGGGGGAGAGGGACAGGAGCAGACAGTATGGGAAGGTATTTAATTGGGGGAGGGAGATAGGAGCAGACAGTATGGGAAGGTATTTAATTAGGGAGGGTGATAGGAGCAGACAGTATGGGAAGGTATTTAGTTGGGGGAGGGAGATAGGAGCAGACAGTATGGGAAGGTATTTAATTAGGGAGGGGGATAGGAGCAGACAGTATGGGAAGGTATTTAATTGGGGGAGAGGGATAGGAGCAGACAGTATGGGAAGGTATTTAGTTGGGGGAGGGAGATAGGAGCAGACAGTATGGGAAGGTATTTAATTGGGGGGGGATAGGAGCAGACAGTATGGGAAGGTATTTAATTGGGGGAGGGGGATTGGACCAGACATTACGGGAAAGTATTTAATTGGGGGAGAGGGACAGGAGCAGACAGTATGGGAAGGTATTTAATTGGGGGAGGGGGATAGGAGCTGAGAGAATGGGAAGGTATTTAATTGGAGAGGGGGATAGGAGCAAACAGTATGGGAAGGTATTTAATTGGGGGAGAGGGACAGGAGCAGACAGTATGGGAAAGTATTTATTTGGGGGAGAGGAACAGGAGCAGACAGTATGGGAAGGTATTTAATTGGGGGGGGATAGGAGCAGACGGTATGGGAAGGTATTTAATTGGGGGGGGATAGGAGCAGACAGTATGGGAAGGTATTTAATTGGGGGGGGATAGGAGCAGACAGTATGGGAAGGTATTTAATTGGGGGAGAGGGATAGGAGCAGACATTACGGGAAAGTATTTAATTGGGGGAGAGGGACAGGAGCAGACAGTATGGGAAGGTATTTAATTGGGGGAGGGGGATAGGAGCTGAGAGAATGGGAAGGTATTTAATTGGAGAGGGGGATAGGAGCACACAGTGTGGGAAGGTATTTAATTGGGGGAGAGGGACAGGAGCAGACAGTATGGGAAAGTATTTATTTGGGGGAGAGGAACAGGAGCAGACAGTATGGGAAGGTATTTAATTGGGGGGGGATAGGAGCAGACAGTATGGGAAGGTATTTAATTGGGGGGGGATAGGAGCAGACAGTATGGGAAGGTATTTAATTGGGGGAGGGGGGATAGGAGCAGACAGTATGGGAAGGTATTTAATAGGGGGACAGGGGGACAGGAGAAGACAGTATGGGAAAGTACTTAATTGGGGGAGGGGTATAGGAGCAGAGAGTATGGGAAGGTATTTAATTGGGGGAGGGGGATAGGAGCAGAGAGTACGGGAAAGTATTTAATTGGGGGAGAGGAACAGGAGCAGAGAGTATGGGAAGGTATTTAATTGGGGGAGGGGGATAGAAGCAGAGAGTATGGGAAGGTATTTAATTGGGGGGGGATAGGAGCAGACAGTATGGGAAGGTATTTAATTGGGGGAGGGGGATAGGAGCAGACAGTATGGGAAGTTATTGGGGGAGGGGGATAGGAGCAGACAGTATGGGAAGGTATTTAATTGGAGAGGGTGATAGGAGCAGACAGTATGGGAAGATATTTAATTGGGAGAGGGGGATAGGAGCAGACAGTATGGGAAGGTGTTTAATTGGGGGAGGGAGATAGGAGCAGAGAGTATGGGAAGGTATTTAATTGGGGGAGGGGGATAGGAGCAGACAGTATGGGAAGGTATTTAATTGGGGGAGGGGGATAGGAGCAGACAGTATGGGAAGGTGTTTAATTGGGGGAGGGGGACAGGAGCAGACAGTATGGGAAGGTATTTAATTGGGGGAGGGGGATAGGAGCAGACAGTATGGGAAGGTATTTAATTGGGGGAGAGGGACAGGAGCAGACAGTATGGGAAGGTATTTAATTGGGGGAGGTGGATAGGAGCAGACAATGTGGGAAGATATTTAATTGGGGGAGGGGGATAGGAGCTGAGAGTATGGGAAGGTATTTAATTGGGGGGGGATAGGAGCAGACAGTATGGGAAGGTATTTAATTGGGGGGGGATAGGAGCAGACAGTATGGGAAGGTATTTAATTGGGGGGGGATAGGAGCAGACAGTATGGGAAGGTATTTAATTGGGGGAGGGGGATAGGAGCTGAGAGTATGGGAAGGTATTTAATTGGGGGGGGATAGGAGCAGACAGTATGGGAAGGTATTTAATTGGGGGGGGATAGGAGCAGACAGTATGGGAAGGTATTGAATTGGGGGAGGGGGATAGGAGCAGACAGTATGGGAAGTTATTGGGGGAGGGGGATAGGAGCAGACAGTATGGGAAGGTATTTAATTGGAGAGGGGGATAGGAGCAGACAGTATGGGAACGTATTTAATTGGGGGAGGGAGATAGGAGCAGAGAGTATGGGAAGGTATTTAATTGGGGGAGGGGGATAGGAGCAGACAGTATGGGAAGGTATTTAATTGGGGGAGGGGGACAGGAGCAGACAGTATGGGAAGGTATTTAATTGGGGGAGGGGGGATAGGAGCTGACAGTATGGGAAGGTATTTAAAAGGGGGGGAGGGGGACAGGAGAAGACAGTATGGGAAAGTATTTAATTGGGGGAGGGCTATAGGAGCAGACAGTATCCGAAGGTATTTAATTGGGGGGAGTGGGTTTGTAGCAGAGTGTATGGGAAGGTATTTAATTGGAGAGGGGGATAGGAGCAGACGGTATGGGAAGGTATTTAATTGGGGGAGAGGGACAGGAGCAGATAGTATGGGAAGGTATTTAATTGGGGGAGGGGGATAGGAGCAGACAGTATGGGAAAGTATTTAATTGGGGGAGAGGAACAGGAGCAGAGAGTATGGGAAGGTATTTAATTGGGGGAGAGGAACAGGAGCAGAGAGTATGGGAAGGTATTTAATTGGGGGAGGGGGATAGGAGCAGAGAGTATGGGAAAGTATTTAATTGGGGGAGAGGAACAGGAGCAGAGAGTATGGGAAGGTATTTAATTGGGGGAGGGGGATAGAAGCAGAGAGTATGGGAAGGTATTTAATTGGGGGGGATAGGAGCGGACAGTATGGGAAGGTATTTAATTGGGGGAGGGGGATAGGAGCAGACAGTATGGGAAGTTATTGGGGGAGGGGGATAGGAGCAGACAGTATGGGAAGGTATTTAATTGGAGAGGGGGATAGGAGCAGACAGTATGGAAACGTATTTAATTGGGGGAGGGAGATAGGAGCAGAGAGTATGGGAAGGTATTTAATTGGGGGAGGGGGATAGGAGCAGACAGTATGGGAAGGTGTTTAATTGGGGGAGGGGGACAGGAGCAGACAGTATGGGAAGGTATTTAATTGGGGGAGGGGGATAGGAGCAGACAGTATGGGAAGGTATTTAATTGGGGGAGAGGGACAGGAGCAGACAGTATGGGAAGGTGTTTAATTGGGGGAGGGGGTTCGAAGCAGACAGTATGGGAAGGTATTTAATTGGGGGAGGGGGATAGGAGCAGACAGTATGGGAAGGTATTTAATTGGGGGAGGGGATGGGAGCAGACAGTATGGGAAGGTATTTAATTGGGGGAGGGGGATCGGAGCAGACAGTATGGGAAGGTATTTAATTGGGGGAGGGGTATAGGAGCAGACAGTATGGGAAGGTATTTAATTGGGGGAGGGGGTTCGGAGCAGACAGGATGGGAAGGTATTTAATTGGGGGAGGGGTATAGGAGCAGACAGTGTGGGAAGGTATTTAATTGGGGGAGGGGGATAGGAGCAGGCAGTATGGGAAGGTATTTAATTGGGGGAGGAGGATCGGAGCAGACAGTATGGGAAGGTATTTAATTGGGGGAGGGGGATAGGAGCAGACAGTATGGGAAGGTATTTAATTGGGGGAGGGGGATAGGAGCAGGCAGTATGGGAAGGTATTTAATTGGGGGAGGAGGATCGGAGCAGACAGTATGGGAAGGTATTTAATTGGGGGAGAGGGATAGGAGCAGACAGTATGGGAAGGTATTTAATTGGGGGGGTGGATAGGAGCAGACAGTATGGGAAGCTATTTAATTGGGGGAGAGGGACAGGAGCAGACAGTACGGGAAAGTATTTAATTGGGGGAGAGGGACAGGATCATACAGTATGGGAAGGTATTTAATTGGGGGGGGATAGGAGCAGACAGTATGGGAAGGTATTTAATTGGTGGAGGGGGATAGGAGCAGAGAGTTTGGGAAGGTATTTAATTGGGGGGGGGATAGGAGCAGACAGTATGGGAAGGTATTTAATTGGGGTAGGGGGATAGGAGCAGACAGTATGGGATGGTATTTAATTGGGGTAGAGGGATAGGAGCAGACAGTATGGGATGGTATTTAATTGGGGTAGGGGGATAGGAGCAGACAGTATGGGAAGGTATTTAATTGGGGGAGGGGATGGGAGCAGACAGTATGGGAAGGTATTTAATTGGGGGGGGGATAGGAGCAGACAGTATGGGAAGGTATTTAATTGGGGTAGGGGGATAGGAGCAGACAGTATGGGAAGGTATTTAATTGGGGGAGGGGATGGGAGCAGAGAGTATGGGAAGGTATTTAATTGGGGGAGGGGGATCGGAGCAGACAGTATGGGAAGGTATTTAATTGGGGGAGGGGGATAGGAGCAGACAGTATGGGAAGGTATTTAATTGGGGGAGGGGATGGGAGCAGAGAGTATGGGAAGGTATTTAATTGGGGGAGAGGGACAGGAGCAGACAGTATGGGAAAGTATTTAATTGGGGGAGAGGAACAGGAGCAGACAGTATGGGAAGGTATTTAATTGGGGGAGGGGGATAGGAGCAGACAGTATGGGAAGGTATTTAATTGGGGGTGAGGGATAGGAGCAGACAGTGTGGGAAGGTATTTAATTGGGGAGGGGGATAGGAGCAGATAGTACGGGAAGGTATTTAATTGGGGGAGAGGAACAGGAGCAGACAGTTTGAGAAGGTATTTAATTGGGGGAGGGGGATAGGAGCAGAGAGTTTGGGAAGGTATTTAATTGGGGTAGGGGGATAGGAGCAGACAGTATGGGATGGTATTTAATTGGGGTAGGGGGATAGGAGCAGACAGTATGGGAAGGTATTTAATTGGGGGAGGGGATGGGAGCAGACAGTATGGGAAGGTATTTAATTGGGGGGGGGGATAGGAGCAGACAGTATGGGAAGGTATTTAATTGGGGTAGGGGGATAGGAGCAGACAGTATGGGAAGGTATTTAATTGGGGGAGGGGATGGGAGCAGAGAGTATGGGAAGGTATTTAATTGGGGGAGGGGGATCGGAGCAGACAGTATGGGAAGGTATTTAATTGGGGGAGGGGGATAGGAGCAGACAGTATGGGAAGGTATTTAATTGGGGGAGGGGATGGGAGCAGAGAGTATGGGAAGGTATTTAATTGGGGGAGGGGGATCGGAGCAGACAGTATGGGAAGGTATTTAATTGGGGGAGGGGGATCGGAGCAGACAGTATGGGAAGGTATTTAATTGGGGGAGGGGGATAGGAGCAGACAGTATGGGAAGGTATTTAATTGGGGGAGGGGATGGGAGCAGAGAGTATGGGAAGGTATTTAATTGGGGGAGGGGGATCGGAGCAGACAGTATGGGAAGGTATTTAATTGGGGGAGGGGGATCGGAGCAGACAGTATGGGAAGGTATTTAATTGGGGGAGGGGGATCGGAGCAGACAGTATGGGAAGGTATTTAATTGGGGGAGGGGGATAGGAGCAGACAGTATGGGAAGGTATTTAATTAGGGAGGGGGATAGGAGCAGACAGTGTGGGAAGCTATTTAATTGGGGGAGAGGGACAGGAGCAGAGAGTATGGGAAGGTATTTAATTGGGGGGGTGGATAGGAGCAGACAGTATGGGAAGCTATTTAATTGGGGGAGAGGGACAGGAGCAGACAGTACGGGAAAGTATTTAATTGGGGGAGAGGGACAGGATCATACAGTATGGGAAGGTATTTAATTGGGGGGGGATAGGAGCAGACAGTATGGGAAGGTATTTAATTGGTGGAGGGGGATAGGAGCAGACAGTATGGGATGCTATTTAATTGGGAGAGGGGGATACGAGCAGACAGTATGGGAAGGTATTTAATTGGGGGAGAGGGACAGGAGCAGACAGTATGGGAAAGTATTTAATTGGGGGAGAGGAACAGGAGCAGACAGTATGGGAAGGTATTTAATTGGGGGAGGGGGATAGGAGCAGACAGTATGGGAAGGTATTTAATTGGGGGTGAGGGATAGGAGCAGACAGTGTGGGAAGGTATTTAATTGGGGAGGGGGATAGGAGCAGATAGTACGGGAAGGTATTTAATTGGGGGAGAGGAACAGGAGCAGACAGTTTGAGAAGGTATTTAATTGGGGGAGGGGGATAGGAGCAGAGAGTTTGGGAAGGTATTTAATTGGGGGGGGGATAGGAGCAGACAGTATGGGAAGGTATTTAATTGGGGTAGGGGGATAGGAGCAGACAGTATGGGATGGTATTTAATTGGGGTAGGGGGATAGGAGCAGACAGTATGGGATGGTATTTAATTGGGGTAGGGGGATAGGAGCAGACAGTATGGGAAGGTATTTAATTGGGGGAGGGGATGGGAGCAGACAGTATGGGAAGGTATTTAATTGGGGGGGGGGATAGGAGCAGACAGTATGGGAAGGTATTTAATTGGGGTAGGGGGATAGGAGCAGACAGTATGGGAAGGTATTTAATTGGGGGAGGGGATGGGAGCAGAGAGTATGGGAAGGTATTTAATTGGGGGAGGGGGATCGGAGCAGACAGTATGGGAAGGTATTTAATTGGGGGAGGGGGATAGGAGCAGACAGTATGGGAAGGTATTTAATTGGGGGAGGGGATGGGAGCAGAGAGTATGGGAAGGTATTTAATTGGGGGAGGGGGATCGGAGCAGACAGTATGGGAAGGTATTTAATTGGGGGAGGGGGATCGGAGCAGACAGTATGGGAAGGTATTTAATTGGGGGAGGGGGATAGGAGCAGACAGTATGGGAAGGTATTTAATTGGGGGAGGGGATGGGAGCAGAGAGTATGGGAAGGTATTTAATTGGGGGAGGGGGATCAGAGCAGACAGTATGGGAAGGTATTTAATTGGGGGAGGGGGATCGGAGCAGACAGTATGGGAAGGTATTTATTTGGGGGAGGGGGATCGGAGCAGACAGTATGGGAAGGTATTTAATTGGGGGAGGGGGATAGGAGCAGACAGTATGGGAAGGTATTTAATTGGGGGAGGGGTATAGGAGCAGATAGTATGGGAAGGAATTTAATTGGGGGGAGGGGAATAGGAGCAGACTGTATGGGAAGGTATTTAATTGGGGGGAGGGGAATAGGAGCAGACAGTTTGGGAAGGTATTTAATTGGGGGAGGGGGATAGGAGCAGACAGTATGGGAAGGTATTTAATTGGGGGAGGGGTATAGGAGCAGACAGTTTGGGAAGGTATTTAATTGGGGGAGGGGGATAGGAGCAGACAGTATGGGAAGGTATTTAATTGGGGGGAGGGGAATAGGAGCAGACAGTATGGGAAGGTATTTAATTGGGGGGAGGGGAATAGGAGCAGACAGTTTGGGAAGGTATTTAATTGGGGGAGGGGGATAGGAGCAGACAGTATGGGAAGGTATTTAATTGGGGGAGGGGTATAGGAGCAGATAGTATGGGAAGGTATTTAATTGGGGGGAGGGGAATAGGAGCAGACAGTATGGGAAGGTATTTAATTGGGGGGAGGGGAATAGGAGCAGACAGTATGGGAAGGTATTTAATTGGGGGAGGGGGGTAGGAGCAGACAGTATGGGAAGGTATTTAATTGGGGGAGGGGGACAGGAGCAGACAGTATGGGAAGGTATTTAATTGGGGGAGGGGTATAGGAGCAGATAGTATGGGAAGGTATTTAATTGGGGGAGGGGTATAGGAGCAGATAGTATGGGAAGGTATTTAATTGGGGGAGGTGGATAGGAACAGACAGTATGGGAAGATATTTAATTGGGGGAGGGGGATAGGAGCTGACAGTATGGGAAGGTATTTAATTGGGGGAGGGGGATAGGAGCAGACAGTATGGGAAGGTATTTAATTGGGGGAGGGGGATAGGAGCAGACAGTATGGGAAGGTATTTAATTGGGGAGGGGGACAGGAGCAGATAGTATGGGAAGGTATTTAATTGGGGAGGGGGACAGGAGCAGACAGTATGGGAAGGTATTTAATTGGGGGAGGGGGATAGGAGCAGACAGTATGGGAAGGTATTTAATTGGGGGAGGGGGATAGGAGCAGACAGTATGGGAAGGTATTTAATTGGAGAGGGGGATAGGAGCAGACAGTACGGGAAAGTATTTAATTGGGGGAGAGGGACAGGATCAGACAGTATGGGAAGGTATTTAATTGGGGGGGGATAGGAGCAGACAGTATGGGAAGGTATTTAATTGGGGGAGGGGGATAGGAGCAGAGAGTATGGGAAGGTGTTTAATTGGGGGAGGGGGATAGGAGCAGACAGTATGGGAAGGTATTTAATTGGGGGAGGGGGATAGGAGCAGACAGTATGGGAAGGTATTTAATTGGGGGAGAGGGACAGGAGCAGACAGTATGGGAAGGTATTTAATTGGGGGAGAGGGACATGAGCAGACAGTATGGGAAGGTGTTTAATTGGGGGAGAGGGACATGAGCAGACAGTATGGGAAGGTGTTTAATTGGGGGAGGGGGTTCGAAGCAGACAGTATGGGAAGGTATTTAATTGGGGGAGGGGGATAGGAGCAGACAGGATGGGAAGGTATTTAATTGGGGGAGGGGTATAGGAGCAGACAGTATGGGAAGGTATTTAATTGGGGGAGGGGGTTCGGAGCAGACAGGATGGGAAGGTATTTAATTGGGGGAGGGGTATAGGAGCAGACAGTGTGGGAAGGTATTTAATTGGGGGAGGGGGTCCGGAGCAGACAGTATGGGAAGGTATTTAATTGGGGGAGGGGGATAGGAGCAGACAGTATGGGAAGGTATTTAATTGGGGGGGGATAGGAGCAGACAGTATGGGAAGGTATTTAATTGGGGGAGAGGGACAGGAGCAGAGAGTATGGGAAGGTATTTAATTGGGGGAGGGGGATAGGAGCAGACAGTATGGGAAGGTATTTAATTGGGGGAGGGGGATAGGAGCAGACAGTATGGGAAGGTATTTAATTAGGGAGGGGGATAGGAGCAGACAGTATGGGAAGGTATTTAATTGGGGGAGAGGGACAGGAGCAGAGAGTATGGGAAGGTATTTAATTGGGGGAGAGGGACAGGATCAGACAGTATGGGAAGGTATTTAATTGGGGGGGGATAGGAGCAGACAGTATGGGAAGGTATTTAATTGGGGGAGGGGGATAGGAGCAGACAGTATGGGTAGGTATTTAATTAGGGAGGGGGATAGGAGCAGACAGTATGGGAAGGTATTTAATTGGGGGAGAGGGACAGGAGCAGACAGTACGGGAAAGTATTTAATTGGGGGAGAGGGACAGGAGCAGACAGTATGGGAAGGTATTTAATTGGGGGTGGGGGGATAGGAGCAGACTGTATGGGAAGGTATTTAATTGGGGGAGAGGGACAGGAGCAGACAGTCTGGGAAAGTATTTAATTGGGGGAGGGGGATAGGAGTAGACAGTATGCGAAGGTATTTAATTGGGGGGAGGGGGATAGGAGCAGACAGCGTGGGAAGGTATTTAATTGGGGGAGGGGGATAGGAGCAGACAGTATGGGATGCTATTTATTTGGGGGAGGGGGATACGAGCAGACAGTATGGGAAGGTATTTAATTGGGGGAGAGGGACAGGAGCAGACAGTATGGGAAAGTATTTAATTGGGGGAGAGGAACAGGAGCAGACAGTATGGGAAGGTATTTAATTGGGGGAGGGGGATAGGAGCAGATAGTACGGGAAGGTATTTAATTGGGGGAGAGGAACAGGAGCAGACAGTTTGAGAAGGTATTTAATTGGGGGGGGGATAGGAGCAGACAGTATGGGAAGGTATTTAATTGGGGTAGGGGGATAGGAGCAGACAGTATGGGATGGTATTTAATTGGGGGAGGGGGATAGGTGCAGACAGTATGGGATGGTATTTAATTGGGGGAGGTGGATAGGAGCAGACAGTATGGGAAGGTATTTAATTGGGGGGGGATAGGAGCAGACAGTATGGGATGGTATTTAATTGGGGGAGGGGGATAGGTGCAGACAGTATGGGATGGTATTTAATTGGGGGAGGTGGATAGGAGCAGACAGTATGGGAAGGTATTTAATTGGGGGGGGATAGGAGCAGACAGTATGGGATGGTATTTAATTGGGGGAGGGGGATAGGTGCAGACAGTATGGGATGGTATTTAATTGGGGGAGGTGGATAGGAGCAGACAGTATGGGAAGGTATTTAATTGGGGGGGGGGGATAGGAGCAGAAAGTATGGGAAGGTATTTAATTGGGGTAGGGGGATAGGAGCAGACAGTATGGGAAGGTATTTAATTGGGGGCGGGGTTGGGAGCAGACAGTATGGGAAGGTATTTAATTGGGGTAGGGGGATAGGAGCAGACAGTATGGGATGGTATTTAATTGGGGGAGGGGGATAGGTGCAGACAGTATGGGATGGTATTTAATTGGGGGAGGTGGATAGGAGCAGACAGTATGGGAAGGTATTTAATTGGGGGGGGATAGGAGCAGACAGTATGGGATGGTATTTAATTGGGGGAGGGGGATAGGTGCAGACAGTATGGGATGGTATTTAATTGGGGGAGGTGGATAGGAGCAGACAGTATGGGAAGGTATTTAATTGGGGGGGGGGATAGGAGCAGAAAGTATGGGAAGGTATTTAATTGGGGTAGGGGGATAGGAGCAGACAGTATGGGAAGGTATTTAATTGGGGGAGGGGGATAGGAGCAGACAGTATGGGAAGGTATTTAATTGGGGGAGGGGGATCGGAGCAGACAGTATGGGAAGGTATTTAATTGGGGGAGGGGTATAGGAGCAGACAGTATGGGAAGGTATTCAATTGGGGGAGGGGTACAGGAGCAGACAGTATGGGAAGGTATTTAATTGGGGGAGGGGTATAGGAGCAGATAGTATGGGAAGGTATTTAATTGGGGGAGGGGAATAGGAGCAGACAGTATGGGAAGGTATTTAATTGGGGAGGGGGACAGGAGCAGACAGTATGGGAAGGTATTTAATTGGGGGAGGGGTATAGGAGCAGACAGTATGGGAAGGTATTTAATTGGGGGAGGGGTATAGGAGCAGATAGTATGGGAAGGTATTTAATTGGGGGAGGGGAATAGGAGCAGACAGTATGGGAAGGTATTTAATTGGGGGAGGGGTATAGGAGCAGATAGTATGGGAAGGTATTTAATTGGGGGAGGGGAATAGGAGCAGACAGTATGGGAAGGTATTTAATTGGGGAGGGGGACAGGAGCAGACAGTATGGGAAGGTATTTAATTGGGGGAGGCGTATAGGAGCAGATAGTATGGGAAGGTATTTAATTGGGGGAGGGGTATAGGAGCAGACAGTATGGGAAGGTATTTAATTGGGGAGGGGGACAGGAGCAGACAGTATGGGAAGGTATTTAATTGGGGGAGGGGGATAGGAGCAGACAGTATGGGAAGGTATTTAATTGGGGAGGGGGATAGGAGCAGACAGTACGGGAAGGTATTTAATTGGGGAGGGGGATAGGAGCAGACAGTATGGGAATGTATTTAATTGGGGGAGGGGGATAGGAGCAGACAGTATGGGAAGGTATTTAATTGGGGGAGGGGGACAGGAGCAGACAGTATGGGAAGGTATTTAATTGGGGGAGAGGGACAGGAGCAGACAGTATGGGAAGGTATTTAATTGGGGGAGGGGGATAGGAGCAGAGAGTATGGGAAGGTATTTAATTGGAGAGGGGGATAGGAGCACACAGTATGGGAAGGTATTTAATTGGAGAGGGGGATAGGAGCAGACAGTATGGGAAGGTATTTAATTGGGGGAGAGGGACATGAGCAGACAGTATGGGAAGGTATTTAATTGGGGGGGTGGATAGGAGCAGACAGTATGTGAAGGTATTTAATTGGGGGAGGGGGATAGGAGCAGACAGTATGGGAAGGTATTTAATTGGGGGAGGGGGATAGGAGCAGACAGTATGGGAAGGTATTTAATTGGGGGAGGGGGATCGGAGCAGACAGTATGGGAAGGTATTTAATTGGGGGAGAGGGACAGGAGCAGACAGTATGGGAAGGTATTTAATTGGGGGAGGGGGATAGGAGCAGACAGTACGGGAAAGTATTTAATTGGGGGAGAGGGACAGGATCAGACAGTATGGGAAGGTATTTAATTGGGGGGGGATACGAGCAGACAATATGGGAAGGTATTTAATTGGGGGAGGGGGATAGGAGCAGACAGTATGGGAAGGTATTTAATTGGAGAGGGGGATAGGAGCAGACAGTATGGGAAGGTATTTAATTGGAGAGGGGGATAGGAGCAGACAGTATGGGAAGGTATTTAATTGGGGGAGAGGGACATGAGCAGACAGTATGGGAAGGTATTTAATTGGGGGGGTGGATTGGAGCAGACAGTATGTGAAGGTATTTAATTGGGGGAGGGGGATAGGAGCAGACAGTATGGGAAGGTATTTAATTGGGGGAGGGGGATAGGAGCAGACAGTATGGGAAGGTATTTAATTGGGGGAGGGGGATCGGAGCAGACAGTATGGGAAGGTATTTAATTGGGGGAGAGGGACAGGAGCAGACAGTATGGGAAGGTATTTAATTGGGGGAGGGGGATAGGAGCAGACAGTACGGGAAAGTATTTAATTGGGGGAGAGGGAAAGGATCAGACAGTATGGGAAGGTATTTAATTGGGGGGGGATACGAGCAGACAATATGGGAAGGTATTTAATTGGGGGAGGGGGATAGGAGCAGACAGTATGGGAAGGTATTTAATTGGAGAGGGGGATAGGAGCAGACAGTATGGGAAGGTATTTAATTGGGGGAGAGGGACATGAGCAGACAGTATGGGAAGGTGTTTAATTGGGGGAGGGGGACAGGAGCAGACAGTATGGGAAGGTATTTAATTGGGGGAGGGGGTTCGGAGCAGACAGTATGGGAAGGTATTTAATTGGGGCAGGGGGATAGGAGCAGAGAGTATGGGAAGGTATTTAATTAGGGAGGGGTATAGGAGCAGACAGTATGGGAAGGTATTTAATTGGGGGAGGGGTATAGGAGCAGACAGTATGGGAAGGTATTTAATTGGGGGAGGGGGTTCGGAGCAGACAGTATGGGAAGGTATTTAATTGGGGCAGGGGGATAGGAGCAGAGTGTATGGGAAGGTAATTAATTAGGGAGGGGGATCGGAGCAGACAGTATGGGAAGCTATTTAATTGGGGGAGGGGGATAGGAGCAGACCGTATGGGAAGGTATTTAATTGGGGGAGGGGGATCGGAGCAGACAGTATGGGAAGGTATTTAATTGGGGGAGGGGGATAGGAGCAGACAGTATGGGAAGGTATTTAATTAGGGAGGGGGATAGGAGCAGACAGTATGGGAAGCTATTTAATTGGGGTGAGGGACAGGAGCAGAGAGTATGGGAAAGTATTTAATTGGGGGGGTGGATAGGAGCAGACAGTATGTGAAGGTATTTAATTGGGTGATGGGGATAGGAGCAGACAGTACGGGAAACTATTTAATTGGGGGAGAGGGACAGGATCAGACAGTATGGGAAGGTATTTAATTGGGGGGGGATAGGAGCAGACAGTATGGGAAGGTATTTAATTGAGGGAGGTGGATAGGAGCAGACAGTATGGGAAGGTATTTAATTGGGGGAGGGAGATAGGAGCAGACAGTGTGGGAAGGTATTTAATTGGGGGAGAGGGATAGGAGCAGACAGTATGGGATGCTATTTATTTGGGGGAGTGGGATACGAGCAGACAGTATCGGAAGGTATTTAATTGGGGGAGAGAAACAGGAGCAGACAGTATGGGAAGGTATTTAATTGGGGGAGGGGGATAGGAGCAGACAGTATGCGAAGGTATTTAATTGGGGGGAGGGAGATAGGAGCAGACAGTGTGGGAAGGTATTTAATTGGGGGAGGGGGATAGGAGCAGATAGTACGGGAAGGTATTTAATTGGGGGAGAGGAACAGGAGCAGACAGTTTGAGAAGGTATTTAATTGGGGGAGGGGGATAGGAGCAGAGAGTTTGGGAAGGTATTTAATTGGGGGGGGGGATAGGAGCAGACAGTATGGGAAGGTATTTAATTGGGGGAGGGGATGGGAGCAGACAGTATGGGAAGGTATTTAATTGTGGGAGGGGGGATAGGAGCAGACAGTATGGGAAGGTATTTAATTGGGGGAGAGGGACAGGAGCAGACAGTATGGGAGGTATTTAATTGGGGGAGAGGGATAGGAGCAGACAGTATGGGATGGTATTTAATTGGGGGAGAGGGACAGGAGCAGACAGTATGGGAAAGTATTTAATTGGGGGAGGGGTATAGGAGCAGACAGTATGGGAAGGTATTTAATTGGGGGAGGGGGATAGGAGCAGACAGTATGGGATGGTATTTAATTGGGGGAGGGGATGGGAGCAGACAGTATGGGAAGGTATTTAATTGGGGTAGGGGGATAGGAGCAGACAGTATGGGATGGTATTTAATTGGGGGAGGGGGATAGGAGCAGACAGTATGGGATGGTATTTATTTGGGGGAGAGGGACAGGAGCAGACAGTATGGGAAAGTATTTAATTGGGGGAGGGGGATAGGAGCACACAGTGTGGGAAGGTATTTAATTGGGGGAGGGGGATAGGAGCAGACAGTGTGGGAAGGTATTTAATTGGGGGAGGGGGATAGGAGCAGACAGTATGGGAAAGTATTTAATTGGGGGAGGGGTATTGGAGCAGACAGTATGGGAAGGTATTTAATTGGGGGGAGGGGAATAGGAGCAGACAGTGTGGGAAGGTATTTAATTGGGGGAGGGGGATAGGAGCAGACAGTATGGGAAGGTATTTAATTGGGGGAGGGGGATAGGAGCAGACAGTATGGGAAGGTATTTAATTGGGGGAGGGGGATAGGAGCAGACAGTATGGGAAGGTATTTAATTGGGGGAGGGGGATAGGAGCAGACAGCATGGGAAGGTATTTAATTGGGGGAGGGGGATAGGAGCAGACAGTATGGGAAGGTATTTAATTGGGGGAGGGGGATAGGAGCAGAGAGTATGGGAAGGTATTTAATTGGAGAGGGGGATAGGAGCAGACAGTATGGGAAGGTATTTAATTGGGGGAGGGGGATAGGAGCAGACAGTATGGGAAGTTATTTAATTGGGGGAGGGGGATAGGAGCAGACAGCATGGGAAGGTATTTAATTGGGGGAGAGGGACAGGAGCAGACAGTATGGGAAGGTATTTAATTGGGGGAGGGGGATAGGAGCAGAGAGTATGGGAAGGTATTTAATTGGGGGAGAGGGACAGGAGCAGACAGTATGGGAAGGTATTTAATTGGGGAAGGGGGTTCGGAGCAGACAGTATGGGAAGGTATTTAATTGGGGGAGGGGGACAGGAGCAGACAGTATGGGAAGGTATTTAATTGGGGGAGGGGTATAGGAGCAGACAGTATGGGAAGGTATTTAATTGGGGGAGGGGGATAGGAGCAGAGAGTATGGGAAGGTATTTAATTGGGGGAGGGGGATAGGAGCAGACAGTATGGGAAGGTATTTAATTGGGGGAGGGGGATCGGAGCAGACAGTATGGGAAGGTATGAAGTTGGGGGTGGGGGATAGGAGCAGACAGTATGGGAAGGTATTTAATTAGGGAGGGGGATAGGAGCAGACAGTATGGGAAGCTATTTAATTGGGGGAGAGGGACAGGAGCAGACAGTATGGGAAGGTATTTAATTGGGGGAGGGGGATAGGAGCAGACAGTATGGGAAGGTATTTAATTGGGGGAGGGGGATAGGAGCAGACAGTATGTGAAGGTATTTAATTGGGTGATGGGGATAGGAGCAGACAGTATGGGAAGGTATTTAATTGGGGGGGGATAGGAGCAGACAGTATGGGAAGGTATTTAATTGGGGGAGGGGGATAGGAGCAGGGAGTATGGCAAGGTATTTAATTGGGGGAGGGGGACAGGAGCAGACAGTATGGGAAGGTATTTAATTGGGGGTGGGGGGATAGGAGCAGACTGTATGGGAAGGTATTTAATTGGGGGAGAGGGACAGGAGCAGACAGTATGGGAAGGTATTTAATTGGGGGAGGGGTATTGGAGCAGACAGTATGCGAAGGTATTTAATTGGGGGGAGGGGGATAGGAGCAGACAGCGTGGGAAGGTATTTAATTGGGGGAGAGGGATAGGAGCAGACAGTATGGGAAGGTATTTAATTGGGGGAGGGGGATAGGAGCAGACAGTATGGGAAGGTATTTAATTGGGGGAGAGGGACAGGAGCAGAGAGTATGGGAAGGTATTTAATTGGGGGGGGGATAGGAGCAGACAGTATGGGAAGGTATTTAATTGGGGGAGGGGGATAGGAGCAGACAGTACCGGAAAGTATTTAATTGGGGGAGAGGGACAGGAGCAGACAGTATGGGAAGGTGTTTAATTGGGGGAGGGAGATAGGAGCAGGGAGTATGGCAAGGTATTTAATTGGGGGAGGGGGACAGGAGCAGACAGTATGGGAAGGTATTTAATTGGGGGAGGGGGATAGGAGCAGACAGTATGGGAAGGTATTTAATTGGGGGAGGGGGATAGGAGCAGACAGTATGTGAAGGTATTTAATTGGGTGATGGGGATAGGAGCAGACAGTATGGGAAGGTATTTAATTGGGGGGGGATAGGAGCAGACAGTATGGGAAGGTATTTAATTGGGGGAGGGGGATAGGAGCAGGGAGTATGGCAAGGTATTTAATTGGGGGAGGGGGACAGGAGCAGACAGTATGGGAAGGTATTTAATTGGGGGTGGGGGGATAGGAGCAGACTGTATGGGAAGGTATTTAATTGGGGGAGAGGGACAGGAGCAGACAGTATGGGAAGGTATTTAATTGGGGGAGGGGTATTGGAGCAGACAGTATGCGAAGGTATTTAATTGGGGGGAGGGGGATAGGAGCAGACAGCGTGGGAAGGTATTTAATTGGGGGAGAGGGATAGGAGCAGACAGTATGGGAAGGTATTTAATTGGGGGAGGGGGATAGGAGCAGACAGTATGGGAAGGTATTTAATTGGGGGAGAGGGACAGGAGCAGAGAGTATGGGAAGGTATTTAATTGGGGGGGGGATAGGAGCAGACAGTATGGGAAGGTATTTAATTGGGGGAGGGGGATAGGAGCAGACAGTACCGGAAAGTATTTAATTGGGGGAGAGGGACAGGAGCAGACAGTATGGGAAGGTGTTTAATTGGGGGAGGGAGATAGGAGCAGGGAGTATGGCAAGGTATTTAATTGGGGGTGGGGGGATAGGAGCAGACTGTATGGGAAGGTATTTAATTGGGGGAGAGGGACAGGAGCAGACAGTATGGGAAAGTATTTAATTGGGGGAGGGGTATTGGAGCAGACAGTATGCGAAGGTATTTAATTGGGGGGAGGGGGATAGGAGCAGACAGCGTGGGAAGGTATTTAATTGGGGGAGAGGGATAGGAGCAGACAGTATGGGAAGGTATTTAATTGGGGGAGGGGGATAGGAGCAGACAGTATGGGATGCTATTTATTTGGGGGAGGGGGATACGAGCAGACAGTATGGGAAGGTATTTAATTGGGGGAGAGGGACAGGAGCAGACAGTATGGGAAAGTTTTTAATTGGGGGAGAGGAACTGGAGCAGACAGTATGGGAAGGTATTTAATTGGGGGAGGGGGATAGGAGCAGACAGTATGGGAAGGTATTTAATTGGGGGGAGGGGGATAGGAGCAGACAGTGTGGGAAGGTATTTAATTGGGGGAGGGGGATAGGAGCAGACAGTATGGGAAGGTATTTAATTGGGGGTGAGGGATAGGAGCAGACAGTGTGGGAAGGTATTTAATTGGGGGAGGGGGATAGGAGCAGATAGTACGGGAAGGTATTTAATTGGGGGAGAGGAACGGGAGCAGACAGTGTGGGAAGGTATTTAATTGGGGGAGGGGGATAGGAGCAGACAGTATGGGAAGGTATTTAATTGGGGGAGGGGTAACGGAGCAGACAGTATGGGAAGGTATTTAATTGGGGGAGGGGGATCGGAGCAGACAGTATGGGAAGGTATTTAATTGGGGGAGGGGAATAGGAGCAGACAGTATGGGGAGGTATTTATTTGGGGGAGAGGGACAGGAGCAGACAGTATGGGAAGGTATTTAATTGGGGGAGGGGGATAGGAGCAGACAGTATGGGGAGGTATTTAATTGAGGGAGGGGAATAGGAGCAGACAGTATGGAAAAGTATTTAATTGGGGGAGGGGGATAGGAGCAGACAGTATGGGGAGGTATTTAATTGCGGGAGGGGGAACGGAGCAGATAGTATGGGAAGGTATTTAATTGGGGGGGGATAGGAGCAGACAGTATGGGAACGTATTTAATTGGGGGAGGGGGATAGGAGCAGACGGTATGGGAAGGTATTTAATTGGGGGAGGGGGATAGGATCAGACAGTTTGGGAAGGTATTTAATTGGGGGGGGGATAGGAGCAGACAGTATGGGAAGGTATTTAATTGGGGGGGGATAGGAGCAGACAGTATGGGAAGGTATTTAATTGGGGGGGGATAGGAGCAGACAGTATGGGAAGGTATTTAATTGGGGGAGAGGGACAGGAGCAGACAGTATGGGAAGGTATGTAATTGGGGGAGGGGGACAGGAGCAGACAGTATGGGAAAGTTTTTAATTGGTGGGGGATAGGAGCAGACAGTATGGGAAGGTATTTAATTGGGGGGGGGGATAGGAGCAGACAGTATGGGAAGGTATTTAATTGGGGGAGAGGGACAGGAGCAGACAGTATGGGAAGGTATTTAATTGGGGGAGGGGTATAGGAGCAGACAGTATGGGAAGGTATTTAATTGGGGGAGGGGGATGGGAGCAGACAGTATGGGAAGGTATTTAATTGGGGGAGGGGGAACGGAGTAGACAGTATGGGAAGGTATTTAATTGGGGGAGGGGGAACGGAGCAGACAGTATGGGAAAGTATTTAATTGGGGGAGGGGGATAGGAGCAGACAGTATGGGAAGGTATTTAATTTGGAGAGGGGGATAGGAGCAGACAGTATGGGAAGGTATTTAATTGGGGGAGGGGGATAGGAGCAGACAGTGTGGGAAGGTATTTAATTGGGGGAGGGATAGGAGCAGACAGTGTGGGAAGGTATTTAATTGGGGGAGGGATAGGAGCAGACAGTGTGGGAAGGTATTTAATTGGGGGAGGGGGATAGGAGCAGACAGTATGGGAAGGTATTTAATTTGGGGAGGGGGATAGGAGCAGACAGTATGGGAAGGTATTTAATTGGGGGAGGGGGATAGGAGCAGACAGTATGGGAAGGTATTTAATTTGGGGAGGGGGATAGGAGCAGACAGTATGGGAAGGTATTTAATTTGGGGAGGGGGATAGGAGCAGACAGTGTGGGAAGGTATTTAATTGGGGGAGGGGGATAGGAGCAGACAGTATGGGAAGGTATTTAATTGGGGGAGGGGGATAGGAGCAGACAGTATGGGAAGGTATTTAATTGGAGAGGGGGATAGGAGCAGACAGTAAGGGAAGGTATATAATTGGGGGAGGGGGATACGAGCAGACAGTATGGGAAGGTATTTAAATGGGGGAGAGGGACAGGAGCAGACAGTATGGGAAGGTATTTAATTGGGGGAGAGGGACAGGAGCAGACACTATGGGAAAGTATTTAATTGGGGGAGAGGGATAAGAACAGACAGTATGGGAAGGTATTTAATTGGGGGAGGGGGATAGGAGCAGACAGTGTGGGAAGGTATTTAATTGGGGGAGGGGGATAGGAGCAGACAGTATGGGAAGGTATTTTATTGGGGGAGGGGGATCGGAGCAGACAGTATGGGAAGGTATTTAATTGGGGGAGGGGGAACAGAGCAGACAGTTCGGGAAAGTATTTAATTGGGGGAGAGGGACAGGAGCAGACAGTTTGGGAAGGTATTTAATTGGGGGAGGGGGATAGGAGCAGAGAGTATGGGCAGGTATTTAATTGGGGGAGGGGGAACGGAGCAGACAGTATGGGAAGGTATTTAATTGGGGGAGGGGGATAGGAGCAGACAGTTTGGGAAGGTATTTAATTGGGGGAGGGGGATAGGAGCAGACAGTATAGGAAGGTATTTAATTGGGGGAGAGGGACAGGAGCAGACATTATGGGAAGGGATTTAATTGGGTGAGGGGGATAGGAGCAGACAGTATGGGAAGGTATTGGGGGAGGGGGATAGGAGCAGACAGTATGGGAAGGTATTTAATTGGGGGAGGGGGATCGAAGCAGACAGTATGGGAAGGTATTTAATTGGGGGAGGGGGATCGGAGCAGACAGTATGGGAAGGTATTTAATTGGGGGAGGGGGATAGGAGCAGACAGTATGGGAAGGTATTTAATTGGAGGGGTATAGGAGCAGACAGTATGGGAAGGTATTTAATTGGGGGTGAGGGATAGGAGCAGACAGTGTGGGAAGGTATTTAATTGGGGGAGGGGGATAGGAGCAGATAGTACGGGAAGGTATTTAATTGGGGGAGAGGAACGGGAGCAGACAGTGTGGGACGGTATTTAATTGGGGGAGGGGGATAGTAGCAGACAGTATGGGAAGGTATTTAATTGGGGGAGGGGGAACGGAGCAGACAGTATGGGAAGGTATTTAATTGGGGGAGGGGGATCGGAGCAGACAGTATGGGAAGGTATTTAATTGGGGGAGGGGAATAGGAGCAGACAGTATGGGGAGGTATTTAATTGGGGGAGAGGGACAGGAGCAGACAGTATGGGAAGGTATTTAATTGGGGGAGGGGGATAGGAGCAGATAGTGTGGGAAGGTATTTAATTGGGGGAGGGGGATAGGAGCAGACAGTGTGGGAAGGTATTTAATTGGGGGAGGGGGATAGGAGCAGACAGTATGGGAAAGTATTTAATTGGGGGTGGGGGATAGGAGCAGACAGTATGGGGAGGCATTTAATTGAGGGAGGGGAATAGGAGCAGACAGTATGGAAAAGTATTTAATTGGGGGAGGGGGATAGGAGCAGACAGTATGGGGAGGTATTTAATTGGGGGAGGGGGAACGGAGCAGATAGTATGGGAAGGTATTTAATTGGGGGGGGATAGGAGCAGACAGTATGGGAACGTATTTAATTGGGGGAGGGAGATAGGAGCAGAGAGTATGGGAAGGTATTTAATTGGGGGAGGGGGATAGGAGCAGACAGTATGGGAAGGTATTTAATTGGGGGGGGGGATAGGAGCAGACGGTATGGGAAGGTATTTAATTGGGGGAGGGGGATAGGATCAGACAGTTTGGGAAGGTATTTAATTGGGGGGGGGATAGGAGCAGACAGTATGGGAAGGTATTTAATTGGGGGGGGATAGGAGCAGGCAGTATGGGAAGGTATTTAATTGGGGGGGGATAGGAGCAGACAGTATGGGAAGGTATTTAATTGGGGGAGAGGGACAGGAGCAGACAGTATGGGAAGGTATGTAATTGGGGGAGGGGGACAGGAGCAGACAGTATGGGAAAGTTTTTAATTGGTGGGGGATAGGAGCAGACAGTATGGGAAGGTATTTAATTGGGGGGGGGATAGGAGCAGACAGTATGGGAAGGTATTTAATTGTGGGAGAGGGACAGGAGCAGACAGTATGGGAAGGTATTTAATTGGGGGAGGGGGATAGGAGCAGACAGTGTGGGAAGGTATTTAATTGGGGGAGGGATAGGAGCAGACAGTATGGGAAGGTATTTAATTGGGGGAGGGATAGGAGCAGACAGTATGGGAAGGTATTTAATTGGGGGAGGGATAGGAGCAGACAGTGTGGGAAGGTATTTAATTGGGGGAGGGGGATAGGAGCAGACAGTATGGGAAGGTATTTAATTTGGGGAGGGGGATAGGAGCAGACAGTATGGGAAGGTATTTAATTGGGGGAGGGGGATAGGAGCAGACAGTATGGGAAGGTATTTAATTTGGGGAGGGGGATAGGAGCAGACAGTATGGGAAGGTATTTAATTTGGGGAGGGGGATAGGAGCAGACAGTGTGGGAAGGTATTTAATTGGGGGAGGGGGATAGGAACAGACAGTATGGGAAGGTATTTAATTGGGGGAGGGGGATAGGAGCAGACAGTATGGGAAGGTATTTAATTGGAGAGGGGGATAGGAGCAGACAGTAAGGGAAGGTATATAATTGGGGGAGGGGGATACGAGCAGACAGTATGGGAAGGTATTTAAATGGGGGAGAGGGACAGGAGCAGACAGTATGGGAAGGTATTTAATTGGGGGAGAGGGACAGGAGCAGACACTATGGGAAAGTATTTAATTGGGGGAGAGGGATAAGAGCAGACAGTATGGGAAGGTATTTAATTGGGGGAGGGGGATAGGAGCAGACAGTGTGGGAAGGTATTTAATTGGGGGAGGGGGATAGGAGCAGACAGTATGGGAAGGTATTTTATTGGGGGAGGGGGATCGGAGCAGACAGTATGGGAAGGTATTTAATTGGGGGAGGGGGAACAGAGCAGACAGTTCGGGAAAGTATTTAATTGGGGGAGAGGGACAGGAGCAGACAGTATGGGAAGGTATTTAATTGGGGGAGGGGGATAGGAGCAGACAGTATGGGAAAGTATTTAATTGGGGGAGAGGGACAGGAGCAGACCTTATGGGAAGGTATTTAATTGGGGGAGGGGGATAGGAGCAGAGAGTATGGGAAGGTATTTAATTGGGGGGGGGGATAGGAGCAGACAGTACGGGAAAGTATTTAATTGGGGGAGAGGGACAGGAGCAGACAGTTTGGGAAGGTATTTAATTGGGGGAGGGGGATAGGAGCAGAGAGTATGGGCAGGTATTTAATTGGGGGAGGGGGAACGGAGCAGACAGTATGGGAAGGTATTTAATTGGGGGAGGGGGATAGGAGCAGACAGTTTGGGAAGGTATTTAATTGGGGGAGGGGGATAGGAGCAGACAGTATAGGAAGGTATTTAATTGGGGGAGAGGGACAGGAGCAGACATTATGGGAAGGGATTTAATTGGGTGAGGGGGATAGGAGCAGACAGTATGGGAAGGTATTGGGGGAGGGGGATAGGAGCAGACAGTATGGGAAGGTATTTAATTGGGGGAGGGGGATCGAAGCAGACAGTATGGGAAGGTATTTAATTGGGGGAGGGGGATCGGAGCAGACAGTATGGGAAGGTATTTAATTGGGGGAGGGGGATAGGAGCAGACAGTATGGGAAGGTATTTAATTGGAGGGGTATAGGAGCAGACAGTATGGGAAGGTATTTAATTGGGGGAGGGGGATAGGAGCAGACAGTATGGGAAGGTATTTAATTGGGGGAGGGGGATAGGAGCAGACAGTATGGGATGGTATTTAATTGGGGGAGGGGGATAGGAGCAGACAGTATGGGAAGGTATTTAATTGGGGAGGGGGATTGGAGCAGACAGTATGGGAAGGTATTTAATTGGGGGAGGGGGATACGAGCAGACAGTGTGGGAAGGTATTTAATTGGGGGAGGGGGATAGGAGCAGACAGGATGGGAATGTATTTAATTGGGGGAGGGGGATAGGAGCAGACAGTATGGGATGGTATTTAATTGGAGAGGGGGATAGGAGCAGACAGTATGGGAATGTATTTAATTGGGGGAGGGGGATCGGAGCAGACAGTATGGGAAGGTATTTAATTGGGGGAGGGGGATAGGAGCAGACAGTTTGGGAAGGTATTTAATTGGGGGAGGGGGATAGGGGCAGACAGTATGGGAAGGTATTTAATTAGGGGAGAGGGATAGGAGCAGACAGTATGGGAAGGTATTTAATTGGGGGAGGGGGATAGGAGCAGACAGTACGGGAAAGTATTTAATTGGGGGAGGGGGATAGGAGCAGACAGTATGGGAAAGTATTTAATTGGGGAGGGGGATAGGAGCAGACAGTACGGCAAAGTATTTAATTGGGGGAGGGGGATAGGAGCAGACAGAATGGGTAGGTATTTAATTGGGGGAGTGGGATAGGAGCAGACAGTATGGGAAGGTATTTAATTGGGGGAGGGGGATAGGAGCAGACAGTATGGGAAGGTATTTAATTGGGGGAGTGGGATAGGAGCAGACAGTATGGGAAGGTATTTAATTGGGGGAGGGGGATAGGAGCAGACAGTATGGGAAGGTATTTAATTGGAGAGGGGGATAGGAGCAGACAGTATGGGAAGGTATTTAATTGGGGGAGGGGGATAGGAGCAGACAGTATGGGAAGGTATTTAATTGGGGGAGGGGATGGGAGCAGACAGTGTGGGAAGGTATTTAATTGGGGGAGGGGATAGGAGCAGACTGTATGGGATGTTATTTCATTGGGGGAGGGGGATAGGAGCAGACAGTATGGGAATGTATTTAATTGGGGGAGGGGGATAGGAGCAGACAGTATCGGAAGCTATTTAATTGGGGGAGAGGGACAGGAGCAGAGAGTATGGGAAGGTATTTAATTGGGGGAGGGGGATAGGTGCAGACAGTATGGGAAGGTATTTAATTGGGGGAGAGGGACAGGAGCAGAGAGTATGGGAAGGTATTTAATTGGGGGAGGGGGATAGGAGCAGACAGTATGGGAAGGTATTTAATTGGGGGAGGGGGATAGGAGCAGACAGTATGCGAAGGTATTTAATTGGGGGGAGGGGGATAGGAGCAGACAGTATGCGAAGGTATTTAATTGGGGGGAGGGGGATAGGAGCAGACAGTGTGGGAAGGTATTTAATTGGGGGAGGGGGATATGAGCAGACAGTGTGGGAAGGTATTTAATTGGGGGAGGGGGATATGAGCAGACAGTGTGGGAAGGTATTTAATTGGGGGAGAGGGACAGGAGCAGACAGTATGGGAAGGTATTTAATTGGGGGAGGGGGATAGGAGAAGACATTATGGGAAGGTATTTAATTGGGGGAGGGGGATATGAGCAGACAGTATGGGAAGGTATTTAATTGGGGGAGATGGACAGGAGCAGACAGTATGGGAAGTTATTTAATTGGGGGAGGGGGACAGGAGCAGACAGTATGGGAAGGTATTTAATTGGGGGAGGGGGATAGGAGAAGACATTATGGGAAGGTATTTAATTGGGGGAGGGGGATATGAGCAGACAGTATGGGAAGGTATTTAATTGGGGGAGGGGGATAGGAGCAGACAGTATGGGAAGTTATTTAATTGGGGGAGGGGGATAGGAGCAGACAATATGGGAAGGTATTTAATTGGGGGTGGGGGATAGGAGCAGACAGTATGGGAAGGTATTTAATTGGGGGAGGGGGATAGGAGCAGACAGTATGGGAAAGTATTTAATTGGGGAGGGGGATAGGAGCAGACAGTACGGCAAAGTATTTAATTGGGGGAGGGGGATAGGAGCAGACAGAATGGGAAGGTATTTAATTGGGGGAGTGGGATAGGAGCAGACAATGTGGGAAGGTATTTAATTGGGGGGGATAGGAGCAGACAGTATGGGAAGGTATTTAATTGGGGGAGGGGGATAGGAGCAGACAGTATGGGAAGGTATTTAATTGGGGGAGGGGGATATGAGCAGACAGTATGGGAAGGTATTTAATTGGGGGAGGGGGATAGGAGCAGAGAGTATGGGAAGGTATTTAATTGGGGGAGGGGGATAGGAGCAGACAGTATGGGAAGTTATTTAATTGGGGGAGGGGGATAGGAGCAGACAATATGGGAAGGTATTTAATTGGGGGTGGGGGATAGGAGCAGACAGTATGGGAAGGTATTTAATTGGGGGAGGGGGATAGGAGCAGACAGTATGGGAAGGTATTTAATTGGGGGAGGGGGATCGGAGCAGACAGTATGGGAAGGTATTTAATTGGGGGAGGGGGATAGGAGCAGACAGTTTGGGAAGGTATTTAATTGGGGGAGGGGGATAGGAGCAGACAGTATGGGAAGATATTTAATTAGGGGAGAGGGATAGGAGCAGACAGTATGGGAAGGTATTTAATTGGGGGAGGGGGATAGGAGCAGACAGTACGGGAAAGTATTTAATTGCGGGAGGGGGATAGGAGCAGATAGTATGGGAAGGTATTTAATTGGTGGAGGGGGATAGGAGCAGGTGAGTATGGGAAGGTATTTAATTGGGGGGGGTTAGGAGCAGACAGTATGGGAAGGTATTTAATTGGGGGAGGGGGATCGGAGCAGACAGTATGGGAAGGTTTTTAATTGGGGAGGGGGATAGGAGCAGACAGTATGGGAAGGTATTTAATTGGGGAGGGGGATAGGAGCAGACAGTATGGGAAGGTATTTAATTGGGGAGGGGGATAGGAGCAGACAGTGTGGGAAGGTATTTAATTGGGGGGGGTTAGGAGCAGACAGTATGGGAAGGTATTTAATTGGGGGAGGGGGATCGGAGCAGACAGTATGGGAAGGTATTTAATTGGGGAGGGGGATAGGAGCAGACAGTATGGGAAGGTATTTAATTGCGGGAGGGGGATCGGAGCTGACAATATGGGAAGGTATTTAATTGGGGGAGGGGGATAGGAGCAGACAGTATGGGAAGGTATTTAATTGGGGGAGGGGGATAGGAGCAGACAGTGTGGGAAGGTATTTAATTGGGGGGCTATAGGAGCAGACAGTATGGGACTGTATTTAATTCGGGGAGGGGGATAGGAGCAGACAATGTGGGAAGGTATTTAATTGGGTGAGAGGAATAGGAGCAGACAGTATGGGAAGGTATTTAATTGGGGGAGGGGGATAGGAGCAGACAGTATGGGAAGGTATTTAATTGTGATAGGGGGATAGGAGCAGACAGTATGGGAAGGCATTTAATTAGGGGAGGGGAGTAGGAGCAGACAGTGTGGGAAGGTATTTAATTGGGGGAGGGGATAGGAGCAGACAGTATGGGAAAGTATTTAATTGCGATAGGGGGATAGGAGCAGACACTATGGGAAGGTATTTAATTGGGGGAGGGGGATAGGAGCAGACACTATGGGAAGGTATTTAATTGGGGGAGGGGGATAGGAGCAGACACTATGGGAAGGTATTTAATTGGGGGAGGGGGATAGGAGCAGACAGTATGGGAAGGTATTTAATTGGGGAGGGGGATAGGAGCAGACAGTATGGGAAGGTATTTAATTGCGGGAGGGGGATCGGAGCTGACAATATGGGAAGGTATTTAATTGGGGGAGGGGGATAGGAGCAGACAGTATGGGAAGGTATTTAATTGGGGGAGGGGGATAGGAGCAGACAGTGTGGGAAGGTATTTAATTGGGGGGCTATAGGAGCAGACAGTATGGGACTGTATTTAATTGGGGGAGGGGGATAGGAGCAGACAGTATGGGAAGGTATTTAATTGGGGGAGGGGGATAGGAGCAGACAGTGTGGGAAGGTATTTAATTGGGGGGCTATAGGAGCAGACAGTATGGGACTGTATTTAATTGGGGGAGGGGGATAGGAGCAGACAGTATGGGACTGTATTTAATTGGGGGAGGGGGATAGGAGCAGACAGTATGGGAAGGTATTTAATTGGGTGAGAGGAATAGGAGCAGACAGTATGGGAAGGTATTTAATTGGGGGAGGGGGGATAGGAGCAGACAGTATGGGAAGGTATTTAATTGGGGGAGGGGGATAGGAGCAGACACTATGGGAAGGTATTTAATTGGGGAGGTATAGAAGTAGACAGAATGGGAAGGTATTTAATTGGGGAGGGTGATAGGAGCAGACAGTATGGGAAGGTATTTAATTGGGGGAGGGTGATAGGAGCAGACAGTATTGGAAGGTATTTAATTGGGGGAAGGGGATAGGAGCAGACACTATGGGAAAGTATTTAATTGGGGGGGTATAGGAGTAGACAGAATGGGAAGGTATTTAATTGGTGAGGGTGATAGGAGCAGACAGTATGGGAAGGTATTTAATTGGGGGAGGGTGATAGGAGCAGACAGTATGGGAAGGTATTTAATTGGGGGAGGGGGAAAGGAGCAGACAGTATGGGAAGGTATTTAATTGGGGGAGGGGGATAGGATCAGACAGTATGGGAAGGTATTTAATTGGGGCAGGGGGATAGGAGCAGAGAGTATGGGAAGGTATTCAATTGGGGGAGGGGGAACGGAGCAGACAGTATGGGAAGGTATTTAATTGAGTGAGGGGGATAGGAGCAGACAGTCTGGGAAGGTATTTAATTGGGGGAGAGGGATAGGAGCAGACAGTATGGGAAGGTATTTAATTGGGGGAGGGGGATAGGAGCAGACAGTATGGGAAGGTATTTAATTGGGGGAGGGGGATAGGAGCAGACAGTGTGGGAAGGTATTTAATTGGGGGAGGGGGATAGGAGCAGACAGTGTGGGAAGGTATTTAATTGGGGGAGAGGGATAGGAGCAGACAGTATGGGAAGGTATTTAATTGGGGGAGAGGGATAGGAGCAGACAGTATGGGAAGGTATTTAATTGGGGGAGGGGGATAGGAGCAGACAGTATGGGAAGGTATTTAATTGGGGGAGAGGGATAGGAGCAGACAGTATGGGAAGGTATTTAATTGGGGGAGGGGGATAGGAGCAGACAGTATGGGAAGGTATTTAATTGGCGGGATAGGAGCAGACAGTATAGGAAGGTATTTAATTGGGGGATGGGGGTAGGAGCAGACAGTATGGGAAGGTATTTAATTGGGAAAGGGGATAGGAGCAGACAGTATGGGAAGGTATTTAATTGGGGGAGGGGGATAGGAGCAGACTTTATGGGAAAGTATTTAATTGGGAAAGGGGATAGGAGCAGACAGTATGGGAAGGTATTTAATTGGGGGATGGGGGTAGGAGCAGACAGTATGGGAAGGTATTTAATTGAGGGAGAGGGATAGAAGCAGACAGTGTGGGAAAGTATTTAATTGGGGGAGCGGGATAGGAGCAGACAGTGTGGGAAGTTATTTAATTGGGGGAGGGGATGGGAACAGACAGTGTGGGAAGGTATTTAATTGGGGGGGGATAGGACCATAAGACCATAAGGCCATAAGACATAGGAGTGGAAGTAAGGCCATTCGGCCCATCGAGTCCACTCCGCCATTCAATCATGGCTGATGCGCATTTCAGCTCCACTTACCAGCCTTCTCCCCGTAGCCCTTAATTCCTCTAGACAACAAGAATCTATCAATCTCGGCCTTTAAGACATTTAGCGTCCCGGCTTCGACTGCACTCCGTGGCAATGAATTCCACAGGCCCACCACTCTCTGGCTGAAGAAATGTCTCCGCATTTCTGTTCTGAAATGACCCCCTCTAATTCTAAGGCTGTGTCCACGGGTCCTAGTCTCCTCGTTTAACTGAAACAATTTCCTAGTATCCACCTTTTCCAAGCCATGTATTATTTTGTACGCCTCTATTAAGTCTCCCCTTAATCTTCTAAACTCCAACGAATACAATCCCAGTATCCTCAGCCGTTCCTCATATGTTAGACCTGTCATTCCAGGGATCATCTGTGTGAATCTCCGCTGGACACGTTCCAGTGCCAGTATGTCCTTCCTGAGGTGTGGGGACCAAAACTGGACACAGTACTCCAAATGGGGCCTAACCAGAGCTTTATGAAGTCTTAGTAGTACATCTCTGCTTTTATATTCCAACCCTCTTGAGATAAGAGACAACATTGCATTCCCTTTCTTAATCACGGACTCAACCTGCATGTTTACCTTTAGAGAATCCTCGACTAGCACTCCCAGATCCCTTTGTGCTTTGGCTTTATTAATTTTCTCACCATTTAGAAAGTAGTCTATGCTTTTATTCTTTTTGCCAAAGTGCAAGACCTCGCACTTGCTCACGTTAAATTCCATCAGCCATTTCCTGGACCACTCTCCCAACCTGTCGAGATCCTTCTGTAGCCTCCCCACTTCCTCAGTACTACCTGCCTGTCCACCTAACTTCGTATCATCGGCAAACTTCGCTAGAATGCCCCCGGTTCCCTCATCCAAATCATTAATATATAATGCGAACAGCTGTGGCCCCAGCACCGAACCCTGCGGGACACCGCTCGTCACCGGCTGCCATTCTGAAAAAGAACCTTTTATCCCAACTCTCTCCCTTCTGTTAGACAGCCAATCCTCAATCCATCCCAGCAGCTCACCTCGAACACCATGGGCTCTCACCTTGCTCAGCAGCCTCCCGTGTGGCACCTTATCAAAGGCCTTTTGAAAGTCTAGATAGACCACATCCACTGGGTTTCCCTGGTCTAACCTACTTGTTACCTCTTCAAAAAATTCCAACAGGTTTGTCAGGCACGACCTCCCCTTACTAAATCCATGTTGACTTGTTAACATAGAACATAGAACATAGAAGAATACAGCGCAGTACAGGCCCTTGGGCCCTCGATGTTGCGCCGATCCAAGCCCACCTAAACTACACTAACCCACTATCCTCCATATACCTATCCAATGCCTATCCTCCATATACCTATCTAATCAGACTCTGCTCTTCCAAGAATTTAGAAACCTCATCCTTAATGATGGATTCTAGAATTTTACCAACAACCGAGGTTAAGCTGATTGGCCTATAATTTTCCATCTTTTGCCTTGATCCTTTCTTGAACAAGGGGGTTACAACAGCCATCTTCCAATCATCCGGGACCTTTCCTGACTCCAGTGACTCTTGAAAGATCTCAACCAATGCCTCTGCTATTTCCTCAGCCACCTCTCTCAGAACTCTAGGGTGTATCCCATCGGGGCCAGGAGATTTATCAATTTTAAGACTTTTTAACTTTTCTAGCACTATCTCTTTCGTAATTGCAACCATACTCAACTCAGCCCCGTGACACCCTTTAATTTTTGGGATATTACTCATGTCTTCCACTGTGAAGACTGACGCAAAGTACTTGTTAAGTTCTCCTGCTATTTCCTTATCTCCCATCACTAGGCTTCCTGCATCAGTTTGAAGTGGCCCAATGTCTACTTTTGCCTGTCGTTTGTTTCTTATGTATTGAAAGAAACTTTTACTATTATTTCTAATATTACTGGCTAGCCTACCTTCATATTTGATCCTCTCCTTTCTTATTACACTCTTTGTTATCCTCTGTTTGCTTTTGTATCCTTCCCAATCTTCTGATTTCCCACTGTTCTTAGCCACTTTATAGGATCTCTCTTTTTCTTTAATACATTTCCTGACTTCCTTTGTCAGCCAAGGTTGTCTAATCCCTCCCCGGTTAATCTTTCTTTTCTTGGGAATGAACCTCTGTACAGTGTCCTCAATTATACCTACAAACTCCTGCCATTTTTGCTCTACTGTCTTCCCGGTTAGCCTCTGCTTCCAGTCTATTTTAGTCAGTTCCTCTCTCATGCCCTCATAATTACCTTTATTCAACTGTAACACCATTACATCCGATTTTGCCTTCTCCCTTTCAAACTCCAGACTGAACTGTATCATATTCTGGTCGCTACTTCCTAAGGGTTCCCTTACTTTAAGATCTTTTATAGAGTCTGGTTCATTGCAAAGCACTAGGTCCAGAATAGCCTGCTCTCTTGTGGGCTCCATGACAAGCTGTTCCAAAAAGGTATTTAATTGGGGGAGGGGGATAGGAGCAGACAGTATGGGAAGGTATTTAATTGGGGGAGGGGATGGGAGCAGACAGTGTGGGAAGGTATTTAATTGGGGGAGGGGGATAGGAGCAGACAGTATGGGAAGGTATTTAATTGGGAGAGAGGGATAGGAGCAGACAGTATGGGAAGGTATTTAATTGGGGGAGGGGGATAGGAGCAGACAGTATAGGAAGGTATTTAATTGGGAGAGAGGGATAGGAGCAGACAGTATGGGAAGGTATTTAATTGGGGGAGAGGGATAGGAGCAGACAGTATGGGAAGGTATTTAATTGGGGGAGGGGATAGGAGCAGACAGTATGGGAAGGTATTTAATTGGGGGAGGGGGATAGGAGCAGACAGTATGGGAAGGTATTTAATTGGGGGAGGGGGATAGGAGCAGACAGTATGGGAAGGTATTTAATTGGGGGAGGGGTAGGAGCAGACAATATGGGAAGGTATTTAATTGGGGGAGGGGGATAGGAGCAGACAGTATGGGAAGGTATTTAATTGGGGGAGGGGGATAGGAGCAGACAGTATGGGAAGGTATTTAATTGGGGGGATAGGAGCAGACAGTATGGGAAGGTATTTAATTGGGGAGGGGGATCGGAGCAGACAGTATGGGAAGGTATTTAATTGGGGGAGAGGGACAGGAGCAGACAGTGTGGGAAGGTATTTAATTGGGGGAGAGGGACAGGAGCAGACAGTGTGGGAAGGTATTTAATTGGGGGAGGGGGATAGGAGCAGACAGTATGAAAAGGTATTTAATTGGGGGGGGGGGAAAGGAGCAGACAGTATGAAAAGGTATTTAATTGGGGGGGGGATATGAGCAGACAGTATGGGAAGGTATTTAATTGGGGGAGGGGTAGGAGCAGACACTATGGGAAAGTATTTAATTGGGGGAGGGGGATAGGAGCAGGCAGTATGGGAAGGTATTTAATTGGGGGAGGGGGATAGGAGCAGACAGTATGGGAAGGTATTTAATTGGGGGAGGGGGATAGGAGCATACAGTATGGGAAGGTATTTAATTGTGGGAGGGGGATAGGAGCAGACAGTATGGGAAGTTATTTAATTGGTGGAGGGGGGTGGGAGTAGTCAGTATGGGAAGGTATTTAATTGGGGGACGGGGACGTACAATGCTATTTGGGACTCCGAACCAGGGTTCAGATATTTTCAGGGAAATGCACAACAGAATGTGGAGGTTGTTTACGGAGCACTTGCTGATAGAGCTGGATAGGTCTGACTCACTGAGGCCAGGATGGAATGGCAGGGTGCGGGAATGTTGGGTAAGAAGGGATGTGGAAGATCGAGTCAAGAGGAAGAGGGAAGCTTACTTCATATTAAGGAAGCAAGGATCAGACAGGGTTCCAGAGGGTTACAAGATAGTCAGGAAGGAACTGAAGAATGGACTTAGGAGAGCTAGAAGGGGACATGAAAAAGCCTTGGTGGATTAAGAAAAGCCCTGAGGCATTCTATACTTACGTGAGGAACGAGAGTGAGGATAGGGCCGATCAGGGATAGTGGAGGGAACTTGCGCCTGGAGTGGGAAGAGGAAGGGGAGGGCCTTAATGAATACTTTGCTTCAATATTCACTCGTGAGAGGGACCTTGTCGTTTGTGAGGACAGTGTGAAACAGGCTGATACACTCAAACAGGTTGGTGTTAGGAAGGAGGATGTGCTGGAAGTTTTGAAAAACATAAGGCTAGATAAATCCCCTGGGCCAGATGGGATATATCCAACATTACTACAGGAAGTGAGTGAAGAGATTGCTGCTGGAAATGTGTTGCTGGAAAAGCGCAGCAGGTCAGGCAGCATCCAGGGAACAGGAGAATCGACGTTTCGGGCATAAGCCCTTCTTCAGGAATGAGGAAAGTTGGTCCAGCAGGCTAAGATAAAAGGTAGGGAGGAGAGACTTTGGGGAGGGGCGTCGGAAATGTGATAGGTGGAAAGAGGTCAAGGTGAGGGTGATAGGTCAGACTGGGGTGGGGGCGGAGAGGTCGGGAAGAAGATCTCAGGTTAGGAAGGCGGTGCTGAATTTGATGGATTTGACTGAGACAGGGTGGGAGGAGGGGAAATGAGGAAACTGGTGAAATCCGAGTTCATCCCTTGTGGTTGGAGGGTTCCCAGGCGGAAGATGAGGCGTTCTTCCTCCAACCGTCGTTTTGTTGTGGTCTGACGATGGAGGAGTCCAAAGACCTGCATATCCTTGGTGGAGTGGGAGGGAGAGTTGAAATGTTGAGCTACAGGGTGGTTGGGTTGGTTGGTCCGGGTGTCCCAGAGGTGTTCTCTGAAAGGTCTTTGGACTCCTCCATCGTCAGACCACAACAAAACGACGGTTGGAGGAAGAACGCCTCATCTTCCACCAAGGAACCCTCCAACCACAAGGGATGAACTCGGATTTCACCAGTTTCCTCATTTCCCCTCCCCCCACCTTGTCTCAGTCAAATCCATCAAATTCAGCACCGCCTTCCTAACCTGAGATCTTCTTCCCGACCTCTCCGCCCCCACCCCAGTCTGACCTATCACCCTCACCTTGACCTCTTTCCACCTATCACATTTCCGACACCCCTCCCCCAAGTCCCTCCTCCCTACCTTTTATCTTAGCCTGCTGGACAAACTTTCCTCATTCCTGAAGAAGGGCTTATGCCCGAAACGTCGATTCTCCTGTTCCCTGGATGCTGCCTGACCTGCTGCGCTTTTCCAGCAACACATTTCCAGCTCTGATCTCCAGCATCTGCAGACCTCACTTTCTCCTCAAGAGATTGCTGCGCCTTTGGTGATAATCTTTGCACCCTCACTGTCCACTGGAGTAGTGCTAGATGATTGGAAGGTGGCAAATGTTATTCCCTTGTTCAAGAAAGGGAATAGGGATAATCCTGGGAATTACAGATCAGTCAGTTTTATGTCTGTGGTGGCAAATTATCGGAGAGGATTCTGAGAGACAGGATTTATGATTATGTGGAAAGGCGCAGTTTGATTGCAGACAGTCAGCATGGCTTTGTGAGGGACCTTGGAAGGGTGGGTTAGTGAGTTTGCCGATGACATGAAGGTTGCTGGAGTTGTGGAAGTGTGGAGGGCTGTTGTAGGATGCACCAGGTCATTGACAGGATGCAGAGCTGGGCTGAGAAGTGGCAGATGGACTTCAACCTGGAAAAGCGTGAAATAAATCACTGTGCAAGGACGAATTTGAATGTAGAATACAGGATGAAACGTCGGATGTAGAAGTTTTAGAGAGGGGGCAGAGGAGATTTAGAACATTGAACCATGGTAGACTAATGAAGAAAGTGAAGTCAAATGGTGTGCAGGGTGTTCTAGCGAGGTGGATAAAGAACTGGTTGAGCAACAGGAGACAGAGAGTAGTAGTTGAAGGGAGTTTCTCGAAATGGAGAAAGGTGACCAGTGGTGTTCCACAGGGATCAGTGCTGGGGCCACTGTTGTTTGTGATATACATAAATGATCTGGAAGAGGGCACTGTTGGTATGATCAGCAAGTTTGCAGATGACACGAAGATTGGCGGAGTAGCAGAAAGCATAAGGGACTGTCAGAGAATACAGGAGGATATAGATAGACTGGAGAGTTGGGCAGAGACGTGGCAGATGGCTTTCAATCCAGACAAATGTGAGGTGATACATTTAGGCAAGTCTAATTCTAGAGCGAATTATACAGTGAACGGAAGAGCCTTGGGAAAAGTTGATGGGCAGAGAGATCTGGGAGTGCAGGTCCACTGTACCCTGAAGGTTGCTGCACAGGTGGACAGAGTGGTCAAGAAGGCATATAGTATGCTTGCCTTCATTGGACAGGGTATTGAGTATAAGAGATGGCAAGTCATGTTAACATTGTACAAGACATTGGTTTGGCCGCATTTAGAATACGGTGTACAGTTCTGGTCACCACATTACCAAAAGGATGTGGAGGCTTTGGAGAGGGTGCAGAGAAGGTTTACGGGGATGTTGCCTGGTATGGAAGGTGTGAGCTATGAAGAGAGGTTGAGTAGGTTAGGATTGTTTTATTAGAAAAAAGGAGATTGAGGGGGGGCCTGATTGAGGTTTGCAAAATCATGAAGGGTATAGACAGGGTGGGTAGAGACAAGCTTTTTCCCAGGGTGAAGGATTCAATAACGAGAGGTCACACTTTCAGGGTGAGAGGTGGAAAGTTTAAGGGGGATACACGCGGCAAGTACTTCACACACAGAGGGTGGTGGGTGTCTGGAATGCATTGCCAGCAGAGGTGGTCGAGGCAGGCACGGTAGATTAATTTAAGATGCGTCTGGACAGATGCATGAGTAGGTGGGGAGCAGAGGGATACAGATGTTTAGGAATTGGGCGACAGGTTTAGACAGTGGATTTGGATCGGCTCAGGCTTGGAGGGCCGAAGGGCCTGTTCCTGGGCTGTAAATTTTTTTTCGAACAAAACAGCACAGTACAGGCCCTTCAGCCCTCGATGTTGCACCGAATGTGGAACCAATCTGAAGCCCATCTAACACACACTATTCCATTCTCGTCCAGATGTTTATCCAATGACCATTAAATGCTCTTAAACTTGGCGAATCTACGACCGTTGCAGACAAAGCATTCCATTCGCTTACTACTCTCTGAATAAAGAAACTACCTCTGACATCTGTCCTATATCTACCACTCCTCAATTTAAAGCTGTGTCCCCTCGTGCTCACCGTCACCATACTTGGAAAAAGGCCCTCCCTGTCCACCCTATCTAACCCTCTGATTATCTTATATGTCTCTATTAAGTCACCTCTCAACCTTCTCTCTAACGAAAACAGCCTCCAGTCCCTCAGCCTTTCCTCGTAAGACCTTCCTTCCATACCAGGCAACATCCGAGTAAATCTCCTCTGCACCATTTCCAAAGCTTCCACATCCTTCTTATAATGCGGTGACCAGAACTGTACATGATACTCAAAGTGCGGCCGCACCAGAGTTTTGTACAGCAGTAGCATAACCTCCTGGTTCTGGAACTCAATCCCTCTATTAATAAAAGCTAAAACACTGTATGTCTTCTTAACAACCCTGTCAACCTGGGTGGCAACTTTCAAGGATCTGTGTACCTGGACACCGAGATCTCTCTGCTCATCTACACTACCAAGAATCTTACCATTAGCCCAGTACTTTGCATTCAGGTTACTCCGACCAAAGTGAATCACCTCACACTTGTCCCCATTAAACTCCATTTGCCACCTCTCAGCCCAGCTCGGCAGCTTATCTATGTCTCTCTGTAACCGACAACATCCTTCGTCACTATCCACAACTCGTCCAACTTTAGTGTCATCTGCAAATTTACTAACCCACCCTTCTAAGCCCTCACCCAGGTCGTTTATAAAAATGACGAACAGCAGTGGCCCCAAAACAGACCCTTGCGGTACACCACTGGTAACTGGACACCAGGATGAACATTTCCCACCAACCACCACCATCTGTCTTCTTTCAGCTCGCCAATTACTGATCCAAACTGCTATATCTCCCACAATCCCAGTCCTCCACATTTTGTACAATAGCCTACTGTGGGGAACCTTATCGAACGCCTTGCTGAAATCCATATACACCACATCAACTGGTTTACTCTCATCTACCTGTTTGATCACCTTCTCAAAGAACTCAATAAGGTTTGTGAGGCACAACTGACCCTTCACAAAACCGTGCTGACTATCCCTAATCAAATTATTCCTCACTAGATGATTATAAACCCTATCTCTTATAACCTTTTCCAACACTTTACCCACAACTGAAGTAAGGCTTACTGGTCTATAATTACCGGGGTTGTCTCTACTCCCCTTCATGAACAGGGGAACCACATTTGCTATCCTCCAGTCTTCTGGCACTATTCCTGTAGACAATGACGATTTAAAGATCAATGTCAAAGGCTCGGCAATCTCCTCCCTGGCTTCCCAGAGGATCCTGGGATAGATCCCATCTGGCCCAGAGGACTTAGCTATTTTCACACTCTGCCGAATTGCTAACAGCTCCTCCTTGTGAACCTCAATCCTGTGTCGTCTAGTAGCCTGTATCTCAGTATTCTCCTCGACAACATGGTCTTTTTCCTGTGCAAATACTGACAAAAAAAATTCATTTAGTGCTTCCCCTATCTCCTCGCACTCCCCACACAACTTCCCACTACTATCCTTGATTGGCCCTAATCTTACTCTCGTCATTCTTTTATTCCTGATATACCTACAGAAAGCCTTAGGGTTTACCCTGATCCTATCCACCAACAACCTCCCATGCCTCCTCCTGGCTCTCCTGAGTTCTCTCTTTAGGTCTTTCCTGACTATCTTGTAACCCTCAAGCGCCCTAACTGAGCCTTCACATCTCATTCTAACATAAGCCTTCATTTTGCCCCCAGCTATAACTCATGCCCTGCGGTATATATCTTGTGCTCACCTACCTCCAACTCTAGCACCTGACCATATGTACCGCAGTGAGATAGTGAAGGAACAGATACCACGTGTAATTCTCCTCAATCTCCATGTTTGTGAAGCCCCTGAGATCAGTATTCACAGAACTGACAACCCAAATAGCCTTGCATGTTTGCTGAAGTAATGCTGATTTTTATTTTAGAGGCCGCACTTTTCAAAACGGGATAGATGGAGCCTCAACCATGAGGAGTATCTGTTCAGTGGTTAATTCTGGAGGAGTGAACTCGGTGAGTCACCATCTGCCTTCTATTCTGACACAAAGACACACTCTCTCACGTACACTCACTCTCTCTCTCTCTCACACACACACACATTCTCAGACGCACACACACATACTCAAACACACTCTCTCATACATAGAAACACACACACACACACACTTACACACATACACAAACACACTCTCTCACACATAGAAACACACACACACTTACACACATACACAAACACACACTCACTCACATAGAAACACACACACATACACAAACACACTCTCTCACACATAGAAACACACACACACTCACACACATACACAAACATACTCTCTCACACATAGAAACACACACACACTCACACACATACACAAACACTCTCTCACACATAGAAACACTCACACACATACACAAACACATTCTCTCACACATAGAGAAACACACACACACACATACACAAACACACTCTCTCACACATAGAAACACATACACACTCACACACATACACAAACACACTCTCTCCCACATAGAAACACACACACATACACAAACACACTCTCTCACACATAGAAACACTCACACACATACACAAACACACTCTCTCACACATAGAAACACACACACTCACTCACACACATACTCAAACACACTCACTCACACATATACACACACACACACCCTCACTCACACACATACTCAAACACACTCACACATAGAAACACACACACCCTCACTCACACACATACTCAAACACACTCACACATAGAAACACACACACACCCACTCACACACATACTCAAACACACTCACACATAGAAACACACACACACCCACTCACACACATACTCAAACACACTCACACATAGAAACACACACACCCTCACTCACACACATACTCAAACACACTCACTCACACACAGAAACACACACACACTCACTCACACACATACTCAAACATACTATCTCATTCATAGAAACACACATCTTCACTCACACACATACTCAAACACACTCACTTACACACATACTCAAACACACTCGCTCACACATAGAAAAACACACACCCTCACTCACACTCCTACTCAAACACACTCACTCACACCCATTCTCAAACACACAGTCTCACACACAGAAATACACACAACCTCACTCACACACACACTCAAACACACTCACTCACACACTCACTCACACCCATACTCAAACACACTCTCTCACACATAGAAACACACACACACACACACACACTCACTCACACACATACTCAAACACACTCACTCACACCATATTCAAACACACTCTCTCACACATAGAAACATACACACACACTCACTCACACACATACTCAAACACACTCCTCATACACATACTCAAACACACTCACTCACACACATGCTCAAACACACTCACTCACAGACATACTCAAACACACTCACTCACACACATACTCAGACACATTCACTCACAACCATACGCAAACACACTCTCTCACACATAGAAACACACACACACTCCTCATACACATGCTCAAACACACTCACTCACACACATACTCAGACACATTCACTCACTCACAGAAATATACACACGCTCACTCACACCTATACTCACACTCTCTCACACATAGAAACACATACACATTCACTCACACCCATACTCAAACACACTCACTCACACTCAGAATTACACCAAGACTCACTCACACACACACACTCAAACACACTCACTCACACATAGAAACACATACACACTCACTCACAACCATACTCAAACACACTCACTCACACACATACTCAAATACACACACTCACACACATACTCAAACACACTCCTCATACACAGGAACATCCACACACAATCACACCCATACTCAAACACACTCTCTCACACATAGAAACATACACACACTCACTCACACACACACATACTCAAACACACTCACTCACACATAGAAACACATCCACACACAATCACACCCATACTCAAACACACTCACTCACACAATGAAACACACACATACTCACTCACACACACATACTCAAAAACAGTCACTCGCACTCAGAAATACACTCACACTCCCTCACACACATACTCAAACACACTCACTCACTCACTCACAGAAATATGCACACACTCACTCACACCCATAGTCAAACACACTCTTTCACACATAGAAACACACACAAACTCACTCACTCACACACATACTCAAACAGACTCACTCACAAATAGAAACACACACACACTCACTCACACCCATACTCAAACACACTCACTCACACTCAGAATTACACCAACACTCACTCACACCCATACTCAAACACACTCATGCTCACTCACACACATACTCCAACACTCTCTCACACATAGAAACACACACACACACTCACACACACACACTCACACCCATACTCAAACACACTCACACACATAGAAACACACACATACTCACTCACACACATACTCAAACACACTCACTCACACCCATACTCAAACACACTCACACACATAGAAACACACACACACTCACTCACACCCATACTCAAACACACTCACACACATAGAAACACACACACACTCACTCACACACATACTCAAACACACTATCTCACACATAGAAACACACACACTCACTCACACACATACTCAAACACACTATCTCACACACATAGAAACACACACTCACTCACACCCATACTCAAACACACTCACTCACACATAGAAATGCACATACACTCACTCACACCCATTCTCAAACACACTCACTCACTCAGAATTACACCAACACTCACTTACACACATACTCAAACACACTCACTCACACATAGAAATACACACACACTCACTCACACCCATACTCAAACACACTCACGCTCACACACACATACTCAAACATACTCACTCACACATAGAAACACACACACTCACACACACACATACTCAAGCACACTCACCCATTCACAGAAATATACACATACTCACTCACATACATACTCAAACACACTATCGCACACATAGAAACACACTCAGTCACTCCCATACTCAAACACACTCTCTCACACATAGAAACACACACACTCTCTCACACCCATACTCAAACACACTCACTCACACTCAGAATTACACCAACACTCACTCATACCCATACTCAAACACACACACGCTCACTCACACACATACTCAAACACACTCTCTCACACATAGAAACACACACGCACTCACTCACACACATACTCAAACACACTCATTCACAGAAATATACACACCCTCACTCAATAGACAATAGACAATAGGTGCAGGAGTAGGCCATTCTGCCCTTCCAGCCTGCACCACCATTCAGATTAGATTAGATTAGATTACATTACAGTGTGGAAACAGGCCCTTCGGCCCAACAAGTCCATACCGACCCGCCGAAGCGAAACCCACCCATACCCCTACATTTACCCCTTACCTAACACTACGGGCAATTTAGCATGGCCAATTCACCTGACCCTGCACATCTTTGGACTGTGGGAGGAAACCGGAGCACCCGGAGGAAACCCACGCAGACACGGGGAGAATGTGCAAACTCCACACAGACAGTCGCCTGAGGCGGGAATTGAACCCGGGTCTCTGGCGCTGTGAGGCAGCAGTGCTAACGACTGTGCCACCGTGCCACCCATTCAATATGATCATGGCTGATCATCCTTAATCAGTATCCTGTTCCTGCCTTATCTCCATAACCCTTGAATCCACTATCCTTGAGAGCTCTATCCAACTCCTTCTTAAATGAATCCAGAGACTGGGCCTCCACTGCCCTCTGGGGCAGAGCATTCCACACAGCCACCACTCTCTGGGTGAAGAAGTTTCTCCTCATCTCTGTCCTAAATGGTCTACCCCGTATTTTTAAGCTGTGTCCTCTGTTTCGGCACTCACCCATCAGTGGAAATATGTTTCCTGCTGCCAGAGTGTCCAATCCTTTCATAATCTTATACGTCTCAATCAGATCCCCTCTCAGTCTTCTAAACTCAAGGGTATACAAGCCCAGTCGCTTCAGTCTTTCAGTGTAAGGTAATCCCGCCATTCCAGGAATTGACCTCGTGAACCTATGTTGCACTCCCTCAATAGCCAGAATGTCTTTTCTCAAATTTGGAGACCAGAACTGCACACAGTACTCCAGGTGTGGTCTCACCAGGGCCCTGTACAGCTGCAGAAGCACCTCTTTGCTTCTATACTCAATTCCTCTTGTTATGAAGGCCAGCATGCTATTAGCCTTCTTCACTACCTGCTGTTCCTGCATGCTTGCCTTCATTGACTGGTGTACAAGAACACCCAGATCTCTCTGTACCGCCCCTTTACCTAACTTGACTCCATTGAGGTAGTAATCTGCCTTCCTGTTCTTGCCACCAAAGTGGATAACCATACATTTATCCACATTTAAACTGCATCTGCCATGCATCTGCCCACTCACCTAACCTGTCCAGGTCACCCTGTAATCTCCTAACATCCTCATCACATTTCACCCTGCCACCCAGCTTTGTATCATCAGCAAATTTGCTAATGTTATTGCTGATACCATCTTCTATATCATTAACATATATTGTAAAAAGCTGCAGTCCCAGCACTGATCCCTGCGGTACCCCACTGGTCACTGCCTGCCATTCCGAAATGGAGCCGTTTATCACTACTCTTTGTTTCCTATCAGCTAACCAACTTTCAATCCAAGTTAGTACTTTGCCCCCAATACCATGCGCCCTAATTTTACTCACTAACCTCCTGTGTGGGACTTTATCAAAAGCTTTCTGAAAGTCCAGGTACACTGTATCTACTGGATCTCCCTCGTCCATCTTCAGAGTTACATCCTCAAAAAATTCAAGAAGATTAGTCAAGCATGATTTCCCCTTCATAAATCCATGCTGACTCTGACCTATCCTGTTACTACTATCCAGATGTGCAGTAATTTTATCCTTTATAATAGACTCCAGCATCTTTCCCACCACTGAGGTCAGACTAACTGGTCTATAATTTCCTGCTTTCTCTCTCCCACCTTTCTTAAAAAGTGATATAACATTAGCCACCCTCGAATCCTCAGGAACCGACCCCGAATCTATTGAACTCTGGAAAATAATCACCAACGCATTCACGATTTCTCAAGCCACCTCCTTCAGTACTCTGGGATGCAGACCATCAGGCCCCGGAGACTTATCAACCTTCAGACCTAACAGTCTCTCCAACACCAAATCCTGGCAAATATAAATTCCCTTAAGTTCAGGTCCTTCAGCCACTGTTACCTCAGGGAGATTGCTTGTGTCTTCCCCAGTGAACACAGATCTGAAGTACACATTTAATTCTTCTGCCATTTCTTTGTTCCCCGTAATATATTCCCCTGTTTCTGTCTTTAAGGGCCCTGTTTTAGTCTTAACCATTTTTTTGCCTTGCACATACCAAAAAAAGCTTTTACTATCCTCCTTTATAGTTTTGGCCAGTTTACCTTCGTACCTCATTTGTTCTCTGCGTATTTCCTTCTTAGTAATCCTCTGTTGCTCTTTAAAAGCTTCCCAGTCCTCCGTTTTCCCACTCACACACACACTCAAACACACACACTCACTCACACACACACTCACTCACACACATACTCAAACACACTCACTCACACACATACTCAAACACACTCACTCACACACATATTCAAACACATTCACTCACACACATACTCAAACACGCTCCCTCACTACCAGAAATATACACACACTCACTCACACACATACTCACACACACTCACTCACTCACACACACACTCACTCACACACATACTCAAACACACTCACTCACACACATACTCAAACACATTCACTCACACACATACTCACACACACTCACTCACACACATACTCAAACACGCTCCCTCACTACCAGAAATATACTCACTCACTCACACACATACTCCAACACACTCACTCACACACAGAAATACACACACACTCACTCACACTCATACTCAAACACACTCACTCACACACAGAAATACACACACCCTCACACACACATACTCAAACACACTCACTCACACACATACTCAAACACGCTCCCTCACTACCAGAAATATACACACGCTCACTCACACACATACTCAAACACACTCACTCACACACATACTCAAACACACTCACTCACACACATTCTCAAACACGCTCCCTCACTACCAGAAATATACACACTCACTCACACACATTCTCAAACACGCTCACTCACACACATACTCAAACACACTCCCTCACTACCAGAAATATACACACACTCACTCACACACATACTCAAACACACTCACTCACACACATACTCAAACACACTCACTCACACACATTCTCAAACACGCTCCCTCACTACCAGAAATATACACACTCACTCACACACATTCTCAAACACGCTCACTCACACACATACTCAAACACACTCCCTCACTACCAGAAATATACACACACTCACTCACACACATACTCAAACACACTCACTCACACACATACTCAAACACACACACTCACTCACACTCAGAAATACACACACACTCACTCACACACATACTCAAACACACTCACTCACACACATACTCAAACACACTCCCTCACTACCAGAAATATACACACACTCACACACATACTCAAACACACTCACTCACACACATACTCAAACACACTCACTAACACTCATACTCAAACACACTCACTCACACACAGAAATACACACACACTCACTAACACACATTCTCAAACACACTCACTCACATACAGTAACACACACTCACTCACACACATACTCAAACAGACACACACACAGAAACACACATACATTCACTAACACACATACTCCAACACACTCACTCACAAACAGAAATACACACGCTCACTCACACACATACTCAAACACACTCACTCACACACAGAAATACACACACACTGACTCACACCCATACTCAAACACACTCGCTCACACACAGAAATACACACACACACTGACTCACACACATACTCAAACACACTCACTCACTCACAGAAATACACACATGCTCACTCACACACATACTCAAACACTCACTCACTCAGAAATACACAATCACTCTTACATAGAAATGTAAACACACTCACTCACACACATAGTCAAACACACTCACTAACACACATACTCCAACACACTCACTCATACACAGAAATGCACACACACTCACTCACACACATCCTCAAACACACTCACTCACGCACATACTCAAACACACACACTCACTCACGCACATACTCAAACACACACACTCACTCACACACATACTCAAACACACTCACTCATACACATACTCAAACACGCTCACTCACTCACAGAAATACACACATGCTCACTCACACACATACTCAAACACTCACTCACTCAGAAATACACAATCACTCTTACATAGAAATGTAAACACACTCACTCACACACATACTCAAACACAATCATTCACACTCATACTCAAACACACTCACTCACTACCAGAAATATACACACTCACTCACACACAGAAATACACACACCCTCACACACACATACTCAAACACACTCACTCACACACATACTCAAACACGCTCCCTCACTACCAGAAATATACACACGCTCACTCACACACATACTCAAACACACACACTCACTCACACACATACTCAAACACACTCACTCACACACATACTCAAACACACTCACTCACACACATACTCAAACACATTCACTCACACACATTCTCAAACACGCTCCCTCACTACCAGAAATATACACACTCACTCACACACATTCTCAAACACGCTCACTCACACACATACTCAAACACACTCCCTCACTACCAGAAATATACACACACTCACTCACACACATACTCAAACACACTCACTCACACACATACTCAAACACACACACTCACTCACACTCAGAAATACACACACACTCACTCACACACATACTCAAACACACTCACTCACACACATACTCAAACACACTCACTCACACACATACTCAAACACGCTCCCTCACTACCAGAAATATACACACACTCACTCACACACATACTCAAATACACACACTCACACACATACTCAAACACACTCACTAACACACATACTCCAACACACTCACTCATACACAGAAATGCACACACACTCACTCACACACATACTCAAACACACTCACTCACACACATCCTCAAACACACTCACTCACGCACATACTCAAACACACACACTCACTCACGCACATACTCAAACACACACACTCACTCACGCACATACTCAAACACACACACTCACTCACACACATGCTGAAACACACTCACTCACACACATACTCAAACACACACACTCACTCACACACATACTCAAACACACTCACTCACACACATACTCAAACACACTCACTCACACACATACTCAAACACATTCACTCCCACACATACTCAAACAGGCTCCCTCACTACCAGAAATATACACACACTCACTCACACACATACTCAAACACACACACTCACTCACACACATACTCAAACACACGCACTCACTCACACACATACTCAAACACATTCACTCACACACATACTCACACACACTCACTCACACACATACTCAAACACACTCACTCACACACATACTCAAACACACTCACTCACACACATACTCAAACACACTCACTCACTACCAGAAATATACTCACTCACTCACACACATACTCGAACACACTCACTCACACACATTCGCAAACACGCTCCCTCACTACCAGAAATATACTCACTCACTCACACACATACTCAAACACACACCCTCACTCACACACATACTCAAACACATTCACTCACACACATACTCAAACACATTCACTCACACACATACTCAAACACATTCATTCACACACATACTCAAACACACTCACTCACTACCAGAAATATACACACTCACTCACACACATACTCAAACACGCTCCCTCACTACCAGAAATATACACACTCACTCACACACAGAAATACACACACCCTCACACACGCATACTCAAACACACTCACTCACACACATACTCAAACACGCTCCCTCACTACCAGAAATATACACACGCTCACTCACACACATACTCAAACACACTCACTCACACACATTGTCAAACACGCTCCCTCACTACCAGAAATATACACACTCACTCACACACATTCTCAAACACGCTCACTCACACACATACTCAAACACACTCCCTCACTACCAGAAATATACACACACTCACTCACACACATACTCAAACACACTCACTCACACACATACTCAAACACACACACTCACTCACACTCAGAAATACACACACACTCACTCACACACATACTCAAACACATTCACTCACACACATACTCCAACACACTCATTCACACACAGAAATACACACACACTCACTCACACACATACTCCAACACACTCACTCATACACAGGAACATCCACACACTCACTCACACACATACTCAAAGACACTCGCTCACACACAGAAATACACACACACTGACTCATACACATACTCAAACATGCCCCCCCTGACCAGAAATATACACACACTCCCTCACACACGTACTCAAACACAATCACTCACACACAGAAACACACACACTCAAACACACTCTCTCACTCAAAAATACACACACTCACTCACATACAGAAACACACACACACTGACACACACATACTCAAACACACTCACTCACACACAGAAACACACAGACACACTCACACACACATACTCAAACACATTCACTCACACACAGATACACGCACACACTCACTCACACACATACTCAAACACACTCACTCACACACATACTCAAACACGCTCCCTCCCTACCCGAAATATACACACACTCACTCACACACATACTCAAACACACTCACTCACACACATACTCAAACACAATCATTCACACTCATACTCAAACACACTCACTCACTACCAGAAATATACACACTCACTCACACACATTCGCAAACGCGCTCTCTCACTACCAGAAATATACTCACTCACTCACACACATACTCAAACACACTCACTCACACACATACTCAAACACGCTCCCTCACTACCAGAAATATACACACGCTCACTCACACACATACTCAAACACACTCACTCACACACATTGTCAAACACACTCACTCATACACATACTCAAACACATTCATTCACACACATACTCAAACACGCTCCCTCACTACCAGAAATATACACACACTTACTCACACACAAAATCAAACACACTCACTCACACACATACTCAAACACACTCACTCACACACATACTCAAACACACTCACTCACACACATACTCAAACACATTTACTCACACACATACTCAAACACACTCACTCACACACATACTCAAACACACTCACTCACACACATACTCAAACACGCTCCCTCACTACCAGAAATATACTCACTCACTCACACACATACTCAAACGCACTCCCTCACGACCAGAAATATATACACTCACTCACACACATAGGCAAACACGCTCCCTCACTACCAGTAATATACTCACTCACTCACACACATACTCAAACACACTCACTCACACACATACTCAAACACACTCACTCACACACATACTCAAACACACTCACTCACACACATACTCAAACACACTCACTCACACACATACTCAAACACGCTCCCTCACTACCAGAAATATCACACACTCACTCACACACATATTCAAACACACTCACTCACACACATACTCAAACACACTCACTCACTACCAGAAATATACACACACTCACTAACACACAGAAATACACACACACTCACTCACACACAGAAATTCAAACACATTCACTCACACACAGAAATTCAAACACATTCACTCACACACATACTCAAACACACTCACTCACACACATACTCAAACACGCTCCCTCACTACCAGAAATATACACACTCACTCACACACATTCTCAAACACGCTCACTCACACACATACTCAAACACACTCCCTCACTACCAGAAATATACACACACTCACTCACACACATACTCAAACACACACACTCACTCACACTCAGAAATACACACACACTCACTAACACACATTCTCAAACACACTCACTCACAAACAGAAACACGCACTCACTCACACACATACTCAAACAGACACACAAACAGAAACACACATACATTCACTAACACACATACTCCAACACACTCACTCACAAACAGAAATACACACGCTCACTCACACACATACTCAAACACACTCACTCACACACAGGAACATCCACACACTCACACACACATACTCAAACACACTCACTCACACACAGAAATACACACACACTGACTCACACCCATACTCAAACACACTCACTCACTCACAGAAATACACACATGCTCACTCACACACATACTCAAACACTCACTCACTCAGAAATACACAATCACTCTTACATAGAAATGTAAACACACTCACTCACACACATAGTCAAACACACTCACTAACACACATACTCCAACACACTCACTCATACACAGAAATGCACACACACTCACTCACACACATCCTCAAACACACTCACTCACGCACATACTCAAACACACACACTCACTCACACACATACTCAAACACACTCACTCATACACATACTCAAACACGCTCACTCACTCACAGAAATACACACATGCTCACTCACACACATACTCAAACACTCACTCACTCAGAAATACACAATCACTCTTACATAGAAATGTAAACACACTCACTCACACACATACTCAAACACAATCATTCACACTCATACTCAAACACACTCACTCACTACCAGAAATATACACACTCACTCACACACAGAAATACACACACCCTCACACACACATACTCAAACACACTCACTCACACACATACTCAAACACGCTCCCTCACTACCAGAAATATACACACGCTCACTCACACACATACTCAAACACACTCACTCACACACATACTCAAACACGCTCCCTCACTACCAGAAATATACACACTCACTCACACACATTCTCAAACACGCTCACTCACACACATACTCAAACACACTCCCTCACTACCAGAAATATACACACACTCACTCACACACATACTCAAACACACTCACTCACACACATACTCAAACACACACACTCACTCACACTCAGAAATACACACACACTCACTCACACACATACTCAAACACACTCACTCACACACATACTCAAACACACTCACTCACACACATACTCAAACACGCTCCCTCACTACCAGAAATATACACACACTCACTCACACACATACTCAAACACACTCACTAACACACATACTCCAACACACTCACTCATACACAGAAATGCACACACACTCACTCACATACTCAAACACACTCACTCACACACATCCTCAAACACACTCACTCACGCACATACTCAAACACACACACTCACTCACGCACATACTCAAACACACACACTCACTCACACACATACTGAAACACACTCACTCACACACATACTCAAACACACACACTCACTCACACACATACTCAAACACACACACTCACTCACACACATACTCAAACACACTCACTCACACACATACTCAAACACACTCACTCACACACATACTCAAACACATTCACTCACACACATACTCAAACACGCTCCCTCACTACCAGAAATATACACACGCTCACTCACACACATACTCAAACACACACACTCACTCACACACATACTCAAACACACACACTCACTCACACACATACTCAAACACATTCACTCACACACATACTCACACACACTCACTCACACACATACTCAAACACATTCACTCACACACATACTCAAACACACTCACTCACACACATACTCAAACACACTCACTCACACACATACTCAAACACGCTCCCTCACTACCAGAAATATACTCACTCACTCACACACATACTCGAACACACTCACTCACACACATTCGCAAACACGCTCCCTCACTACCAGAAATATACTCACTCACTCACACACATACTCAAACACACACACTCACTCACACACATACTCAAACACATTCACTCACACACATACTCAAACACACTCACTCATACACATACTCAAACACATTCATTCACACACATACTCAAACACGCTCCCTCACTACCAGAAATATACACACACTCACTCACACACATACTCCAACACACTCACTCACACACAGAAATACACACACACTCACTCACACACATACTCCAACACACTCACTCATACACAGGAACATCCACACACTCACTCACACACATACTCAAAGACACTCGCTCACACACAGAAATACACACACACTGACTCATACACATACTCAAACATGCCCCCCCGACCAGAAATATACACACACTCACTCACACACGTACTCAAACACACTCACTCACACACAGAAACACACACACTCACTCACACACATACTCAAACACACTCGCTCACACACAGAAACACACACACTCAAACACACTCTCTCACTCAAAAATACACACACTCACTCACACACATACTCAAACACAATCACTCACATACAGAAACACACACACACTGACACACACATACTCAAACACATTCACTCACACACAGATACACGCACACACCCATTCACACACATACTCAAACACACTCACTCACACACATACTCAAACACGCTCCCTCCCTACCCGAAATATACACACACTCACTCACACACATACTCAAACACACTCACTCACACACATACTCAAACACAATCATTCACACTCATACTCAAACACACTCACTCACTACCAGAAATATACACACTCACTCACACACATTCGCAAACGCGCTCTCTCACTACCAGAAATATACTCACTCACTCACACACATACTCAAACACACACACTCACTCACACACATACTCAAACACATTCACTCACACACATACTCAAACACACTCACTCACACACATACTCAAACACATTCATTCACACACATACTCAAACACGCTCCCTCACTACCAGAAATATACACACACTTACTCACACACATACTCAAACACACTCACTCACACACATACTCAAACACACTCACTCACACATACTCAAACACATTTACTCACACACATACTCAAACACACTCACTCACACACATACTCAAACACGCTCCCTCACTACCAGAAATATACTCACTCACTCACACACATACTCAAACACACTCACTCACACACATACTCAAACGCACTCCCTCACGACCAGAAATATATACACTCACTCACACACATAGGCAAACACGCTCCCTCACTACCAGTAATATACTCACTCACTCACACACATACTCAAACACACTCACTCACACACATACTCAAACACACTCCCTCACTACCAGAAATATCACACACTCACACACACACCTATTCAAACACACTCACTCACACACATACTCAAACACACTCACTCACTACCAGAAATATACACACACTCACTAACACACATACTCCAACACACTCACTCACACACAGAAATACACACACACTCACTCACACACATATTCAAACACATTCACTCACACACATACTCAAACACACTCCCTCACTACCAGAAATATACACACACTCACTCACACACATACTCAAACACACACACTCACTCACACACATACTCCAACACACTCACTCACACACAGAAATACACACACACTCACTCACACACATACTCAAACACATTCACTCACACACATACTCAAACACACTCACTCACACACATACTCAAACACGCTCCCTCACTACCAGAAATATACACACTCACTCACACACATTCTCAAACACGCTCCCTCACTACCAGAAATATACACACACTCACTCACACACATACTCAAACACACTCACTCACACACATACTCAAACACACACACTCACTCACACTCAGAAATACACACACACTCACTCACACACATACTCAAACACATTCACTCACACACATACTCAAACACACTCACTCACACACATACTCAAACGCACTCCCTCACGACCAGAAATATATACACTCACTCACACACATAGGCAAACACGCTCCCTCACTACCAGTAATATACTCACTCACTCACACACATACTCAAACACACTCACTCACACACATACTCAAACACACTCCCTCACTACCAGAAATATCACACACTCACACACACACCTATTCAAACACACTCACTCACACACATACTCAAACACACACACTCACTCACACACATACTCAAACACATTCACTCACACACATACTCAAACACACTCACTAATACACATACTCCAACACATTCATTCACACACATACTCAAACACGCTCCCTCACTACCAGAAATATACACACACTCACTCACACACATACTCAAACACACTCACTCTCACACATACTCAAACACACTCACTCACACACATACTCAAACACATTCACTCACACACATACTCAAACACACTCACTCACACACATACTCAAACACACTCCCTCACTACCAGAAATATACTCACTCACTCACACACATACTCAAACACACTCACTCACACACATACTCAAATGCGCTCCCTCACGACCAGAAATATATACATTCACTCACACACACACGCAAACACGCTCACTCACTACCAGAAATATACTCACTCACTCACACACATACTCAAACAAGCTCCCTCACTACCAGAAATATCACACACTCACTCACACACATATTCAAACACACTCACACACACATACTCAAACACACTCACTCACTACCAGAAATATACACACACTCACTAACACACATACTCCAACACACTCACTCACACACAGAAATACACACACACTCACTCACACACATATTCAAACACATTCACTCACACACATACTCAAACACACTCCCTCACTACCAGAAATATACACACACTCACTCACACACATACTCAAACACACACACTCACTCACACACATACTCAAACACACTCACTCACACACATTCTCAAACACACTCACTCACACACATACTCAAACACACTCAGTCACACACATACTCAAACACGCTCCCTCACTACCAGAAATATACTCACTCACTCACACACATACCCAAACACGCTCACTCACACACATACTCAAACACATTCACTCACACACATACTCAAACACATTCACTCACACACATACTCAAACACGCTCCCTCACTACCAGAAATATACTCACTCACACACACACACTCAAACACACTCACTCACACACATACTCAAACACGCTCCCTCACTACCAGAAATATCACACACTCACTCACACACATATTCAAACACGCTCCCTCACTACCAGAAATATACACACACTCACTAACACACATACTCCAACACACTCACTCACACACAGAAATACACACACACTCACTCACACACATACTCAAACAGACACACACACAGAAACACACATACATTCACTAACACACATACTCCAACACACTCACTCACACACAGGAACATCCACACACTCACTCACAGACATACTCAAAGACACTCGCTCACACACAGAAATACACACACACTGACTCATACACATACTCAAACATGCCCCCCCTGACCAGAAATATACACACACTCACTCACACATGTACTCAAACACACTCACTCAAACACAGAAACACACACACTCACTCACACACATACTCAAACACACTCGCTCACACACAGAAACACACACACTCAAACACACTCTCTCACTCAAAAATACACACACTCACTCACACACTTACTCAAACACAATCACTCACATACAGAAACACACACACACTGACACACACATACTCAAACACACTCACTCACACACAGAAACACACAGACACACTCACACACACATACTCAAACACATTCACTCACACACAGATACACGCACACACTCACTCACACACATACTCAAACACACATACTCACTCACACACATACTCAAACACGCTCCCTCACTACCCGAAATATACACACACTCACTCACACACATACTCAAACACACTCACTCACACACATACTCAAACACAATCATTCACACTCATACTCAAACACACTCACTCACTACCAGAAATATACACACTCACTCACACACATACTCAAACACACACACTCACTCACACACATACTCAAACACATTCACTCACACACATACTCAAACACACTCACTCACTACCAGAAATATACACACACTCACTCACACACATACTCAAACACACTCACTCACACACATACTCAAACACACTCACTCACACACATACTCAAACACACTCACTCACACACATACTCAAACACACTCACTCACACACATACTCAAACACGCTCCCTCACTACCAGAAATATACTCACTCACTCACACACATACTCAAACACACTCACTCACACACATACTCAAACGCGCTCCCTCACGACCAGAAATATATACACTCACTCACACACATAGGCAAACACGCTCCCTCACTACCAGAAATATACTCACTCACTCACACACATACTCAAACACACTCACTCACACACATACTCAAACACACTCCCTCACTACCAGAAATATCACACACTCACTCACACACCTATTCAAACACACTCACTCACACACATACTCAAACACACTCACTCACTACCAGAAATATACACACACTCACTCACACACATACTCCAACACACTCACTCACACACATACTCAAACAGACACACACACAGAAACACACATACATTCACTAACACACATACTCCAACACACTCACTCACACACAGAAATACACACACACTCACTCACACACATACTCAAACACATTCACTCACACACATACTCAAACACACTCACTCACACACATACTCAAACACATTCACTCACACACATACTCAAACACGCTCCCTCACTACCAGAAATATACACACACTCACTCACACACATACTCAAACACACACACTCACTCACACACATACTCAAACACATTCACTCACACACATACTCAAACACACACATACTGAAACAGACTCAGTCACACACATACTCAAACACGCTCCCTCACGACCAGAAATATACTCACTCACTCACACACATACTCAAACACACTCACTCACTTACACACCTACTCAAACACATTCACTCCCACACATACTCAAACACACTCACTCATACACATACTCAATCACATTCATTCACACACATACTCAAACACGCTCCCTCACTACCAGAAATATACACACACTTACTCACACACATACTCAAACACACTCACTCACACACATACTCAAACACATTCACTCACACACATACTCAAACACATTCACTCACACACATACGCAAACACGCTCCCTCACTACCAGAAATATACTCACTCACTCACACACACACTCACTCACACACATACTCAAACACGCTCCCTCACGACCAGAAATATACACACACTCACTAACACACATACACCAACACACTCACTCACACACAGAAATACACACACACTCACTCACACACATACTCAAACACACTCACTCACACACAGAAATACACACACACTCACTAACACACATTCTCAAACACACTCACTCACAAACAGAAACACGCACTCACTCACACACATACTCAAACAGACACACACACAGAAACACACATACATTCACTAACACACATACTCCAACACACTCACTCACACACAGGAATACACACGCTCACTCACACATACTCAAACACACTCACTAACACACAGAAATACACACACACTCACTCACACCCATACTCAAACACACTCGCTCACACACAGAAATACACACACACACTGACTCACACACATACTCAAACACACTCACTCACTCACAGAAATACACACATGCTCACTCACACACATACTCAAACACTCACTCACTCAGAAATACACAATCACTCTTACATAGAAATGTAAACACACTCACTCACACACATACTCAAACACAATCATTCACACTCATACTCAAACACACTCACTCACTACCAGAAATATACACACTCACTCACACACATACTCAAACACGCTCCCTCACTACCAGAAATATACACACTCACTCACACACAGAAATACACACACCCTCACACACACATACTCAAACACACTCACTCACACACATACTCAAACACACTTACTCACACACATTCTCAAACACGCTCCCTCACTACCAGAAATATACACACTCACTCACACACATTCTCAAACACGCTCCCTCACTACCAGAAATATACACACACTCACTCACACACATACTCAAACACACTCCCTCACTACCAGAAATATACACACACTCACTCACACACATACTCAAACACACTCACTCACACACATACTCAAACACACTCACTCACACACATACTCAAACACACTCACTCACACACATACTCAAACACGCTCCCTCACACACATACTCAAACACGCTCCCTCACTACCAGAAATATACACACACTCACTCACACACATACTCAAACACACTCACTCACTCACACACATTCTCAAACACACTCACTCACTCACACACATACTCAAACACACACACTCACTCACACACATACTCAAACACACACACTCACACACATACTCAAACACACACACTCACTCACAGAAATACACACATGCTCACTCACACACATACGCAAACACTCACTCACTCAGAAATACACAATCACTCTTACATAGAAATGTAAACACACTCACTCACACACATACTCAAACACAATCATTCACACTCATACTCAAACACACTCACTCACTACCAGAAATATACACACTCACTCACACACATACTCAAACACGCTCCCTCACTACCAGAAATATACACACGCTCACTCACACACATACTCAAACACACTCACTCACACACATACTCAAACACGCTCCCTCACTACCAGAAATATACACACTCACTCACACACATTCTCAAACACGCTCACTCACACACATACTCAAACACACTCCCTCACTACCAGAAATATACACACACTCACTCACACACATACTCAAACACACTCACTCACACACATACTCAAACACACACACTCACTCACACTCAGAAATACACACACACTCACTCACACACATACTCAAACACACTCACTCACACACATACTCAAACACACTCACTCACACACATACTCCAACACGCTCCCTCACTACCAGAAATATACACACACTCACTCACACACGTACTCAAACACACTCACTCACACACAGAAACACACACACTCACTCACACACATACTCAAACACACTCGCTCACACACAGAAACACACACACTCAAACACACTCTCTCACTCAAAAATACACACACTCACTCACACACATACTCAAACACAATCACTCACATACAGAAACACACACACACTGACACACACATACTCAAACACATTCACTCACACACAGATACACGCACACACTCACTCACACACATACTCAAACACACTCACTCACACACATACTCAAACACGCTCCCTCCCTACCCGAAATATACACACACTCACTCACACACATACTCAAACACACTCACTCACACACATACTCAAACACAATCATTCACACTCATACTCAAACACACTCACTCACTACCAGAAATATACACACTCACTCACACACATTCGCAAACATGCTCTCTCACTACCAGAAATATACTCACTCACTCTCACACATACTCAAACACACACACTCACTCACACACATACTCAAACACATTCACTCACACACATACTCAAACACACTCACTCATACACATACTCAAACACATTCATTCACACACATACTCAAACACGCTCCCTCACTACCAGAAATATACACACACTTACTCACACACATACTCAAACACACTCACTCACACACATACTCAAACGCACTCCCTCACGACCAGAAATATATACACTCACTCACACACATAGGCAAACACGCTCCCTCACTACCAGTAATATACTCACTCACTCACACACATACTCAAACACACTCACTCACACACATACTCAAACACACTCCCTCACTACCAGAAATATCACACACTCACACACACACCTATTCAAACACACTCACTCACACACATACTCAAACACACTCACTCACACACATACTCAAACACACACACTCACTCACACTCAGAAATACACACACACTCACTCACACACATACTCAAACACACTCACTCACACACATACTCAAACACACTCACTCACACACATACTCCAACACGCTCCCTCACTACCAGAAATATACACACACTCACTCACACACGTACTCAAACACACTCACTCACACACAGAAACACACACACTCACTCACACACATACTCAAACACACTCGCTCACACACAGAAACACACACACTCAAACACACTCTCTCACTCAAAAATACACACACTCACTCACACACATACTCAAACACAATCACTCACATACAGAAACACACACACACTGACACACACATACTCAAACACATTCACTCACACACAGATACACGCACACACTCACTCACACACATACTCAAACACACTCACTCACACACATACTCAAACACGCTCCCTCCCTACCCGAAATATACACACACTCACTCACACACATACTCAAACACACTCACTCACACACATACTCAAACACAATCATTCACACTCATACTCAAACACACTCACTCACTACCAGAAATATACACACTCACTCACACACATTCGCAAACATGCTCTCTCACTACCAGAAATATACTCACTCACTCTCACACATACTCAAACACACACACTCACTCACACACATACTCAAACACATTCACTCACACACATACTCAAACACACTCACTCATACACATACTCAAACACATTCATTCACACACATACTCAAACACGCTCCCTCACTACCAGAAATATACACACACTCACTCACACACATACTCAAACACACTCACTCTCACACATACTCAAACACACTCACTCACACACATACTCAAACACATTCACTCACACACATACTCAAACACACTCACTCACACACATACTCAAACACACTCCCTCACTACCAGAAATATACTCGCTCACTCACACACATACTCAAACACACTCACTCACACACATACTCAAACACGCTCCCTCACTACCAGAAATATACTCACTCACTCACACACATACTCAAACACACTCACTCACACACATACTCAAACACGCTCCCTCACTACCAGAAATATCACACACTCACTCACACACATATTCAAACACACTCACTCACACACATACTCAAACACACTCACTCACTACCAGAAATATACACACACTCACTAACACACATACTCCAACACACTCACTCACACACAGAAATACACACACACTCACTCACACACATACTCAAACACATTCACTTACACACATACTCAAACACGCTCCCTCACTACCAGAAATATACACACTCACTCACACACATTCTCAAACACGCTCACTCACACACATACTCAAACACACACACTCACTCACACTCAGAAATACACACACACTCACTCACACACATACTCAAACACACTCACTCACACACATACTCAAACACACTCACTCACACACATACTCAAACACACTCACTCACACACATACTCAAACGCACTCCCTCACGACCAGAAATATATACACTCACTCACACACATAGGCAAACACGCTCCCTCACTTCCAGTAATATACTCACTCACTCACACACATACTCAAACACACTCACTCACACACATACTCAAACACACTCCCTCACTACCAGAAATATCACACACTCACACACACACCTATTCAAACACACTCACTCACACACATACTCAAACACACACACTCACTCACACACATACTCAAACACATTCATTCACACACATACTCAAACACGCTCCCTCACTACCAGAAATATACACACACTCACTCACACACATACTCAAACACACTCACTCTCACACATACTCAAACACACTCACTCACACACATACTCAAACACATTCACTCACACACATACTCAAACACACTCACTCACACACATACTCAAACACACTCCCTCACTACCAGAAATATACTCACTCACTCACACACATACTCAAACACACTCACTCACACACATACTCAAATGCGCTCCCTCACGACCAGAAATATATACATTCACTCACACACATACGCAAACACGCTCCCTCACTACCAGAAATATACTCACTCACTCACACACATATTCAAACACACTCACTCACACACATTCGCAAACATGCTCTCTCACTACCAGAAATATACTCACTCACTCTCACACATACTCAAACACACACACTCACTCACACACATACTCAAACACATTCACTCACACACATACTCAAACACACTCACTCATACACATACTCAAACACATTCATTCACACACATACTCAAACACGCTCCCTCACTACCAGAAATATACACACACTTACTCACACACATACTCAAACACACTCACTCACACACATACTCAAACGCACTCCCTCACGACCAGAAATATATACACTCACTCACACACATAGGCAAACACGCTCCCTCACTACCAGTAATATACTCACTCACTCACACACATACTCAAACACACTCACTCACACACATACTCAAACACACTCCCTCACTACCAGAAATATCACACACTCACACACACACCTATTCAAACACACTCACTCACACACATACTCAAACACACTCACTCACACACATACTCAAACACAGACACTCACTCACACTCAGAAATACACACACACTCACTCACACACATACTCAAACACACTCACTCACACACATACTCAAACACACTCACTCACACACATACTCCAACACGCTCCCTCACTACCAGAAATATACACACACTCACTCACACACGTACTCAAACACACTCACTCACACACAGAAACACACACACTCACTCACACACATACTCAAACACACTCGCTCACACACAGAAACACACACACTCAAACACACTCTCTCACTCAAAAATACACACACTCACTCACACACATACTCAAACACAATCACTCACATACAGAAACACACACACACTGACACACACATACTCAAACACATTCACTCACACACAGATACACGCACACACTCACTCACACACATACTCAAACACACTCACTCACACACATACTCAAACACGCTCCCTCCCTACCCGAAATATACACACACTCACTCACACACATACTCAAACACACTCACTCACACACATACTCAAACACAATCATTCACACTCATACTCAAACACACTCACTCACTACTAGAAATATACACACTCACTCACACACATTCGCAAACATGCTCTCTCACTACCAGAAATATACTCACTCACTCTCACACATACTCAAACACACACACTCACTCACACACATACTCAAACACATTCACTCACACACATACTCAAACACACTCACTCATACACATACTCAAACACATTCATTCACACACATACTCAAACACGCTCCCTCACTACCAGAAATATACACACACTCACTCACACACATACTCAAACACACTCACTCTCACACATACTCAAACACACTCACTCACACACATACTCAAACACATTTACTCACACACATACTCAAACACACTCACTCACACACATACTCAAACACGCTCCCTCACTACCAGAAATATACACACTCACTCACACACATTCTCAAACACGCTCACTCACACACATACTCAAACACACACACTCACTCACACTCAGAAATACACACACACTCACTCACACACATACTCAAACACACTCACTCACACACATACTCAAACACACTCACTCACACACATACTCAAACACACTCACTCACACACATACTCAAACGCACTCCCTCACGACCAGAAATATATACACTCACTCACACACATAGGCAAACACGCTCCCTCACTTCCAGTAATATACTCACTCACTCACACACATACTCAAACACACTCACTCACACACATACTCAAACACACTCCCTCACTACCAGAAATATCACACACTCACACACACACCTATTCAAACACACTCACTCACACACATACTCAAACACACACACTCACTCACACACATACTCAAACACATTCATTCACACACATACTCAAACACGCTCCCTCACTACCAGAAATATACACACACTCACTCACACACATACTCAAACACACTCACTCTCACACATACTCAAACACACTCACTCACACACATACTCAAACACATTCACTCACACACATACTCAAACACACTCACTCACACACATACTCAAACACACTCCCTCACTACCAGAAATATACTCACTCACTCACACACATACTCAAACACACTCACTCACACACATACTCAAATGCGCTCCCTCACGACCAGAAATATATACATTCACTCACACACATACGCAAACACGCTCCCTCACTACCAGAAATATACTCACGCACTCACACACATATTCAAACACACTCACTCACACACATACTCAAACACACTCACTCACACACATACTCAAACACACTCACTCACACACATACTCAAACGCACTCCCTCACGACCAGAAATATATACACTCACTCACACACATACTCCAACACACTCACTCACACACAGAAATACACACACACTCACTCACACACATACTCAAACACATTCACTCACACACATACTCAAACACACTCACTCACACACATACTCAAACACATTCACTCACACACATACTCAAACACACTCCCTCACTACCAGAAATATACACACACTCACTCACACACATACTCAAACACACACACTCACTCACACACATACTCAAACACATTCACTCACACACATACTCAAACACACTCACTCACACACATACTCAAACACACTCAGTCACACACATACTCAAACACGCTCCCTCACTACCAGAAATATACTCACTCACTCACACACATACCCAAACACGCTCACTCACACACATACTCAAACACATTCACTCACACACATACTCAAACACATTCACTCACACACATACTCAAACACGCTCCCTCACTACCAGAAATATATTCACTCACTCACACACACACACTCAAACACACTCACTCACACACATACTCAAACACGCTCCCTCACTACCAGAAATATCACACACTCACTCACACACATATTCAAACACGCTCCCTCACTACCAGAAATATACACACACTCACTAACACACATACTCCAACACACTCACTCACACACAGAATTACACACACACTCACTCACACACATACTCAAACACACTCACTCACACACAGAAATACACACACACTCACTAACACACATACTCAAACAGACACACACACAGAAACACACATACATTCACTAACACACATACTCCAACACACTCACTCACACACAGGAACATCCACACACTCACTCACAGACATACTCAAAGACACTCGCTCACACACAGAAATACACACACACTGACTCATACACATACTCAAACATGCCCCCCCTGACCAGAAATATACACACACTCACTCACACATGTACTCAAACACACTCACTCACACACAGAAACACACACACTCACTCACACACATACTCAAACACACTCGCTCACACACAGAAACACACACACTCAAACACACTCTCTCACTCAAAAATACACACACTCACTCACACACTTACTCAAACACAATCACTCACATACAGAAACACACACACACTGACACACACATACTCAAACACACTCACTCACACACAGAAACACACAGACACACTCACACACACATACTCAAACACATTCACTCACACACAGATACACGCACACACTCACTCACACACATACTCAAACACACATACTCACTCACACACATACTCAAACACGCTCCCTCACTACCCGAAATATACACACACTCACTCACACACATACTCAAACACACTCACTCACACACATACTCAAACACAATCATTCACACTCATACTCAAACACACTCACTCACTACCAGAAATATACACACTCACTCACACACATTCGCAAACACGCTCTCTCACTACCAGAAGTATACTCACTCACTCACACACATACTCAAACACACACACTCACTCACACACATACTCAAACACACTCACTCACTACCAGAAATATACACACACTTACTCACACACATACTCAAACACACTCACTCACACACATACTCAAACACACTCACTCACACACATACTCAAACACATTTACTCACACACATACTCAAACACACTCACTCACACACATACCCAAACACACTCACTCACACACATACTCAAACACGCTCCCTCACTACCAGAAATATACTCACTCACTCACACACATACTCAAACACACTCACTCACACACATACTCAAACGCGCTCCCTCACGACCAGAAATATATACACTCACTCACACACATAGGCAAACACGCTCCCTCACTACCAGAAATATACTCACTCACTCACACACATACTCAAACACACTCACTCACACACATACTCAAACGCACTCACTCACTACCAGAAATATACACACACTCACTAACACACATACTCCAACACACTCACTCACACACAGAAATACACACACACTCGCTCACACACATACTCAAACACATTCACTCACACACATACTCAAACACACTCACTCACACACATACTCAAACACATTCACTCACACACATACTCAAACACGCTCCCTCACTACCAGAAATATACACACACTCACTCACACACATACTCAAACACATTCACTCACACACATACTCAAACACACACATACTGAAACAGACTCAGTCACACACATACTCAAACACGCTCCCTCACGACCAGAAATATACTCACTCACTCACACACATACTCAAACACACTCACTCACTTACACACCTACTCAAACACATTCACTCCCACACATACTCAAACACACTCACTCATACACATACTCAATCACATTCATTCACACACATACTCAAACACGCTCCCTCACTACCAGAAATATACACACACTTACTCACACACATACTCAAACACACTCACTCACACACATACTCAAACACATTCACTCACACACATACGCAAACACGCTCCCTCACTACCAGAAATATACTCACTCACTCACACACACACTCAAACACACTCACTCACACACATACTCAAACACGCTCCCTCACTACCAGAAATATCACACACTCACTCACACACATACTCAAACACGCTCCCTCACGACCAGAAATATACACACACTCACTAACACACATACACCAACACACTCACTCACACACAGAAATACACACACACTCACTCACACACATACTCAAACACACTCACTCACACACAGAAATACACACACACTCACTAACACACATTCTCAAACACACTCACTCACAAACAGAAACACGCACTCACTCACACACATACTCAAACAGACACACACACAGAAACACACATACATTCACTAACACACATACTCCAACACACTCACTCACACACAGAAATACACACGCTCACTCACACACATACTCAAACACACTCACTCACACACAGGAACATCCACACACTCACACACACATACTCAAACACACTCACTCACACACAGAAATACACACACACTGACTCACACCCATACTCAAACACACTCGCTCACACACAGAAATACACACACACACTGACTCACACACATACTCAAACACACTCACTCACTCACAGAAATACACACATGCTCACTCACACACATACTCAAACACTCACTCACTCAGAAATACACAATCACTCTTACATAGAAATGTAAACACACTCACTCACACACATACTCAAACACAATCATTCACACTCATACTCAAACACACTCACTCACTACCAGAAATATACACACTCACTCACACACATACTCAAACACGCTCCCTCACTACCAGAAATATACACACTCACTCACACACAGAAATACACACACCCTCACACACACATACTCAAACACACTCACTCACACACATACTCAAACACACTTACTCACACACATTCTCAAACACGCTCCCTCACTACCAGAAATATACACACTCACTCACACACATTCTCAAACACGCTCACTCACACACATACTCAAACACACTCCCTCACTACCAGAAATATACACACACTCACTCACACACATACTCAAACACACTCACTCACACACATACTCAAACACACTCACTCACACACATACTCAAACACGCTCCCTCACTACCAGAAATATACACACACTCACTCACACACATACTCAAACACACTCACTCACACACATACTCAAACACACACACTCACTCACACACATACTCAAACACACTCACTCACACACATAATCAAACACACACACTCACTCACACACATACTCAAACACACACACTCACTCACACACATACTCAAACACACTCACTCACGCACATACTCAAACACACACACTCAAACTCATACTCAAACACGCTCACTCACTCACAGAAATACACACATGCTCACTCACACACATACTCAAACACTCACTCACTCAGAAATACACAATCACTCTTACATAGAAATGTAAACACACTCACTCACACACATACTCAAACACAATCATTCACACTCATACTCAAACACACTCACTCACTACCAGAAATATACACACTTACTCACACACATACTCAAACACGCTCCCTCACTACCAGAAATATACACACTCACTCACACACAGAAATACACACACCCTCACACACACAAACTCAAACACACTCACTCACACACATACTCAAACACGCTCCCTCACTACCAGAAATATACACACGCTCACTCACACACATACTCAAACACACTCACTCACACACATACTCAAACACGCTCCCTCACTACCAGAAATATACACACTCACTCACACACATTCTCAAACACGCTCACTCACACACATACTCAAACACACTCCCTCACTACCAGAAATATACACACACTCACTCACACACATACTCAAACACACTCACTCACACACATACTCAAACACACTCACTCACACACATACTCAAACACGCTCCCTCACTACCAGAAATATACACACACTCACTCACACACATACTCAAACACACTCACTCACACACATACTCAAACACACTCACTAACACACATACTCCAACACACTCACTCAAACACAGAAATGCACACACACTCACTCACACACATACTCAAACACACTCACTCACACACATCCTCAAACACACTCACGCACATACTCAAACACACACACTCACTCACGCACATACTCAAACACACTCACTCACACACATACTCAAACACACTCACTCATACACATACTCAAGCACGCTCCCTCACTACCCGAAATATACACACACTCACTCACTCACGTACTCAAACACACTCACTCTCACACATACTCAAACAGACACACACACAGAACCACACATATATTCACTAACACACATACTCCAACACACTCACTCACTCCGAGAAACACACACACATTCACTCATACACATACTCAAACACACTCACACACAGAAACGCACACACACTCACACACGCACATACTCAAACACACACACTCACTCACACACATACTCCAACACACTCACTCATACACAGGAACATCCACACACTCACTCACACACATACTCAAAGACACTCGCTCACACACAGAAATACACTGACTCATACACATACTCAAACATGCCCCCCCTGACCAGAAACATACACACACTCACTCACACACGTACTCAAACACACTCACTCACACACATACTCAAACAGACACACACACAGGAACACACATACATTCACTAACAGACATACTCCAACACACTCACTCACTCCGAGAAACACACACACATTCACTCATACACATACTCAAACACACTCACACACAGAAACGCACACACACTCACACACACACATACTCAAACACACTCACTCACACACAGAAACACACACACTCACTCACACACATACTCAAACACACTCGCTCACACACAGAAACACACACACTCAAACACACTCTCTCAATCAAAAATACACACACTCACTCACACACATACTCAAACACAATCACTCACACACAGAAACACACACACACTGACACACACATACTCAAACACACTCACTCACACACAGAAACACACAGACACACTCACACACACATACTCAAACACATTCACTCACACACAGATACACGCACACACTCACTCACACACATACTCAAACACACTCACTCACACACGCTCCCTCACTACCCGAAATATACACACACTCACTCACACACATACTGAAACACACTCACTCACACACTCAAACACGCTCCCTCACTACCAGAAATATACACACACTCACTCACACACATACTCAAACACACTCACTCACACACATACTCAAACACAATCATTCACACTCATACTCAAACACACTCACTCACTACCAGAAATATACACACTAACTCACACATATTCGCAAACACGCTCTCTCACTACCAGAAATATACTCACTCACACACACACATACTCAAACACACACACTCACTCACACACATACTCAAACACATTCACTCACACACATACTCAAACACACTCACTCATACACATACTCAAACACATTCATTCACACACATACTCAAACACGCTCCCTCACTACCAGAAATATACACACACTTACTCACACACATACTCAAACACACTCACTCACACACATACTCAAACACACTCACTCACACACATACTCAAACACACTCACTCACACACATACTCAAACACATTTACTCACACACATACTCAAACACACTCACTCACACACATACTCAAACACGCTCCCTCACTACCAGAAATATACACACACTCACTCACACACATACTCAAACACACTCACTCACACACATACTCAAACACACTCACTCACACACATACTCAAACACATTTACTCACACACATACTCAAACACATTTACTCACACACATACTCAAACACACTCACTCACACACATACTCAAACACACTCCCTCACTACCAGAAATATCACACACTCACTCACACACCTATTCAAACACACTCACTCACACACATACTCAAACACACTCACTCACACACATACTCAAACACATTTACTCACACACATACTCAAACACATTTACTCACACACATACTCAAACACACTCACTCACACACATACTCAAACACACTCACTCACACACATACTCAAACACGCTCCCTCACTACCCGAAATATACACACACTCACTCACACACATACTGAAACACACTCACTCACACACTCAAACACGCTCCCTCACTACCAGAAATATACACACACTCACTCATACACATACTCAAACATGCCCCCCCTGACCAGAAACATACACACACTCACTCACACACGTACTCAAACACACTCACTCACACACATACTCAAACAGACACACACACAGAAACACACATACATTCACTAACAGACATACTCCAACACACTCACTCACTCCGAGAAACACACACACATTCACTCATACACATACTCAAACACACTCACACACAGAAACGCACACACACTCACACACACACATACTCAAACACACTCACTCACACACAGAAACACACACACTCACTCACACACATACTCAAACACACTCGCTCACACACAGAAACACACACACTCAAACACACTCTCTCACTCAAAAATACACACACTCACTCACACACATACTCAAACACAATCACTCACACACAGAAACACACACACACTGACACACACATACTCAAACACACTCACTCACACACAGAAACACACAGACACACTCACACACACACATACTCAAACACACTCACTCACACACATACTCAAACACGCTCCCTCACTACCCGAAATATACACACACTCACTCACACACATACTGAAACAGACTCACTCACACACTCAAACACGCTCCCTCACTACCAGAAATATACACACACTCACTCACACACATACTCAAACACACTCACTCACACACATACTCAAACACAATCATTCACACTCATACTCAAACACACTCACTCACTACCAGAAATATACACACTCACTCACACACATTCGCAAACACGCTCTCTCACTACCAGAAATATACTCACTCACACACACACATACTCAAACACACACACTCACTCACACACATACTCAAACACATTCACTCACACACATACTCAAACACACTCACTCATACACATACTCAAACACATTCATTCACACACATACTCAAACACGCTCCCTCACTACCAGAAATATACACACACTTACTCACACACATACTCAAACACACTCACTCACACACATACTCAAACACACTCACTCACACACATACTCAAACACACTCACTCACACACATACTCAAACACACTCACTCACACACATACTCAAACACATTTACTCACACACATACTCAAACACACTCACTCACACACATACTCAAACACGCTCCCTCACGACCAGAAATATACACACACTCACTAACACACATACACCAACACACTCACTCACACACAGAAATACACACACACTCACTAACACACATTCTCAAACACACTCACTCACACACATTCTCAAACACACTCACTCACAAACAGAAACACGCACTCACTCACACACATACTCAAACTGACACACACACAGAAACACACATACATTCACTAACACACATACTCCAACACACTCACTCACACACACAGAAATACACACGCTCACTCACACACATACTCAAACACACTCACTCACTACCAGAAATATACACACACTTACTCACACACATACTCAAACACACTCACTCACACACATACTCAAACACACTCACTCACACACATACTCAAACACACTCACTCACACACATACTCAAACACATTTACTCACACACATACTCAAACACATTTACTCACACACATACTCAAACACACTCACTCACACACATACTCAAACACACTCCCTCACTACCAGAAATATCACACACTCACTCACACACCTATTCAAACACACTCACTCACACACATACTCAAACACACTCACTCACTCACACACATACTCAAACACATTCACTCACACACATACTCAAACACACTCACTCACACACATACTCAAACACACTCACTCACACACATACTCAAACACACTCACTCACACACATACTCAAACACACTCACTCACACACATACTCAAACACACTCACTCACTACCAGAAATATACTCACTCACTCACACACATACTCAAACACGCTCACTCACTTACACACATACTCAAACACATTCACTCCCACACATACTCAAACACACTCACTCATACACATACTCAATCACATTCATTCACACACATACTCAAACACGCTCCCTCACTACCAGAAATATACACACACTTACTCACACACATACTCAAACACACTCACTCACACACATACTCAAACACACTCACTCACACACATACTCAAACACATTCACTCACACACATACTCAAACACATTCACTCACACACATACGCAAACACGCTCCCTCACTACCAGAAATATACTCACTCACTCACACACACACTCAAACACACTCACTCACACACATACTCAAACACGCTCCCTCACTACCAGAAATATCACACACTCACTCACACACATACTCAAACACGCTCCCTCACGACCAGAAATATACACACACTCACTAACACACATACACCAACACACTCACTCACACACAGAAATACACACACACTCACTAACACACATTCTCAAACACACTCACTCACAAACAGAAACACGCACTCACTCACACACATACTCAAACAGACACACACACAGAAACACACATACATTCACTAACACACATACTCCAACACACTCACTCACACACAGAAATACACACGCTCACTCACACACATACTCAAACACACTCACTCACACACAGGAACATCCACACACTCACACACACATACTCAAACACACTCACTCACACACAGAAATACACACACACTGACTCACACCCATACTCAAACACACTCGCTCACACACAGAAATACACACACACACTGACTCACACACATACTCAAACACACTCACTCACTCACAGAAATACACACATGCTCACTCACACACATACTCAAACACTCACTCACTCAGAAATACACAATCACTCTTACATAGAAACGTAAACACACTCACTCACACACATACTCAAACACGCTCCCTCACTACCAGAAATATACACACTCACTCACACACAGAAATACACACACCCTCACACACACATACTCAAACACACTCACTCACACACATACTCAAACACACTTACTCACACACATTCTCAAACACGCTCCCTCACTACCAGAAATATACACACTCACTCACACACATTCTCAAACACGCTCACTCACACACATACTCAAACACACTCCCTCACTACCAGAAATATACACACACTCACTCACACACATACTCAAACACACTCACTCACACACATACTCAAACACACTCACTCACACACATACTCAAACACGCTCCCTCACTACCAGAAATATACACACACTCACTCACACACATACTCAAACACACTCACTCACACACATCCTCAAACACACTCACTCACACACATACTCAAACACAGTCACTCACACACATAATCAAACACACACACTCACTCACACACATACTCAAACACACTCACTCACGCACATACTCAAACACACACACTCACTCACACACATACTCAAACACACTCACTCATACTCATACTCAAACACGCTCACTCACTCACAGAAATACACACATGCTCACTCACACACATACTCAAACACTCACTCACTCAGAAATACACAATCACTCTTACATAGAAATGTAAACACACTCACTCACACACATACTCAAACACAATCATTCACACTCATACTCAAACACACTCACTCACTACCAGAAATATACACACTCACTCACACACATACTCAAACACGCTCCCTCACTACCAGAAATATACACACTCACTCACACACAGAAATACACACACCCTCACACACACATACTCAAACACACTCACTCACACACATACTCAAACACGCTCCCTCACTACCAGAAATATACACACGCTCACTCACACACATACTCAAACACACTCACTCACACACATTCTCAAACACGCTCCCTCACTACCAGAAATATACACACACTCACTCACACACATTCTCAAACACGCTCACTCACACACATACTCAAACACACTCCCTCACTACCAGAAATATACACACACTCACTCACACACATACTCAAACACACTCACTCACACACATACTCAAACACACACACTCACACACATACTCAAACACGCTCCCTCACTACCAGAAATATACACACACTCACTCACACACATACTCAAACACACTCACTCACACACATACTCAAACACACTCACTCACACACATACTCAAACACACTCACTAACACACATACTCCAACACACTCACTCAAGCACAGAAATGCACACACACTCACTCACACACATACTCAAACACACTCACTCACACACATCCTCAAACACACTCACTCACGCACATACTCAAACACACACACTCACACACATACTCAAACACGCTCCCTCACTACCAGAAATATACACACACTCACTCACACACTCAAACACACTCACTCACACACATACTCAAACACACTCACTAACACACATACTCCAACACACTCACTCAAACACAGAAATGCACACACACTCACTCACACACATACTCAAACACACTCACTCACACACATACTCAAACACACTCACTCATACACATACTCAAACACGCTCCCTCACTACCCGAAATATACACACACTCACTCACTCACGTACTCAAACACACTCACTCTCACACATACTCAAACAGACACACACACACAGAACCACACATATATTCACTAACACACATACTCCAACACACTCACTCACACACAGAAATACACACACACTCACTCACACACATACTCCAACACACTCACTCATACACAGGAACATCCACACACTCACTCACACACATACTCAAAGACACTCGCTCACACACAGAAATACACTGACTCATACACATACTCAAACATGCCCCCCCGACCAGAAACATACACACACTCACTCACACACGTACTCAAACACACTCACTCACACACATACTCAAACAGACACACACACAGAAACACACATACATTCACTAACAGACATACTCCAACACACTCACTCACTCCGAGAAACACACACACATTCACTCATACACATACTCAAACACACTCACACACAGAAACGCACACACACTCACACTCACACATACTCAAACACACTCACTCACACACAGAAACACACACACTCACTCACACACATACTCAAACACACTCGCTCACACACAGAAACACACACACTCAAACACACTCTCTCACTCAAAAATACACACACTCACTCACACACATACTCAAACACAATCACTCACATACAGAAACACACATACACTGACACACACATACTCAAACACACTCACTCACACACAGAAACACACAGACACACTCACACACACATACTCAAACACATTCACTCACACACAGATACACGAACACACTCACTCACACACATACTCAAACACACTCACTCACTACCCGAAATATACACACACTCACTCACACACATACTGAAACACGCTCACTCACACACATACTCAAACACGCTCCCTCACTACCAGAAATATACACACACTCACTCACACACATACTCAAACACACTCACTCACACACATACTCAAACACAATCATTCACACTCATACTCAAACACACTCACTCACTACCAGAAATATACACACTCACTCACACACATTCGCAAACACGCTCTCTCACTACCAGAAATATACTCACTCACTCACACACATACTCAAACACACACACTCACTCACGCACATACTCAAACACACTCACTCACACACATACTCAAACACACTCACTCATACACATACTCAAACACGCTCCCTCACTACCCGAAATATACACACACTCACTCACTCACGTACTCAAACACACTCACTCTCACACATACTCAAACAGACACACACACACAGAACCACACATATATTCACTAACACACATACTCCAACACACTCACTCACACACAGAAATACACACACACTCACTCACACACATACTCCAACACACTCACTCAAACACAGAAATGCACACACACTCACTCACACACATACTCAAACACACTCACTCACACACATCCTCAAACACACTCACTCACGCACATACTCAAACACACACACTCACTCACGCACATACTCAAACACACTCACTCACACACATACTCAAACACACTCACTCATACACATACTCAAACACGCTCCCTCACTACCCGAAATATACACACACTCACTCACTCACGTACTCAAACACACTCACTCTCACACATACTCAAACAGACACACACACAGAACCACACATATATTCACTAACACACATACTCCAACACACTCACTCACACACAGAAATACACACACACTCACTCACACACATACTCAAACACACTCACTCACACACATACTCAAACACACTCACTCACACACATACTCAAACACAATCATTCACACTCATACTCAAACACACTCACTCACTACCAGAAATATACACACTCACTCACACACATTCGCAAACACGCTCTCTCACTACCAGAAATATACTCACTCACTCACACACATACTCAAACACACACACTCACTCACACACATACACAAACACATTCACTCACACACATACTCAAACACACTCACTCATACACATACTCAAACACATTCATTCACACACATACTCAAACACGCTCCCTCACTACCAGAAATATACACACACTTACTCACACACATACTCAAACACACTCACTCACACACATACTCAAACACACTCACTCACACACATACTCAAACACACTCACTCACACACATACTCAAACACACTCACTCACACACATACTCAAACACGCTCCCTCACTACCAGAAATATACTCACTCACTCACACACATACTCAAACACACTCACTCACACACATACTCAAACACACTCCCTCACTGCCAGAAATATCACACACTCACTCACACACCTATTCAAACACACTCACTCACACACATACTCAAACACACTCACTCACACACATACTCAAACACACTCACTCACACACAGAAATACACACACACTCACTCACACACATACTCAAACACATTCACTCACACACATACTCAAACACACTCACTCACACACATACTCAAACACGCTCCCTCACTACCAGAAATATACACACACTCACTCACACACATACTCAAACACACACACTCACTCACACACATACTCAAACACACTCCCTCACTACCAGAAATATCACACACTCACTCACACACCTATTCAAACACACTCACTCACACACATACTCAAACACACTCACTCACACACATACTCAAACACGCTCCCTCACTACCAGAAATATACACACACTCACTCACACACATACTCAAACACACACACTCACTCACACACATACTCAAACACATTCACTCACACACATACTCAAACACATTCACTCACACACATACTCAAACACATTCACTCACACACATACTCAAACACACTCAGTCACACACATACTCAAACACGCTCCCTCACTACCAGAAATATACTCACTCACTCACACACATACTCAAACACACTCACTCACTTACACACATACTCAAACACATTCACTCACACACATACTCAAACACGCTCCCTCACTACCAGAAATATACACACACTTACTCACACACATACTCAAACACACACACTCACTCACACACATACTCAAACACACTCCCTCACTACCAGAAATATCACACACTCACTCACACACCTATTCAAACACACTCACTCACACACATACTCAAACACACTCACTCACACACAGAAATACACACACACTCACTCACACACATACTCAAACACACTCACTCACACACATACTCAAACACATTCACTCACACACATACTCAAACACGCTCCCTCACTACCAGAAATATACACACACTCACTCACACACATACTCAAACACACACACTCACTCACACACATACTCAAACACATTCACTCACACACATACTCAAACACATTCACTCACACACATACTCAAACACATTCACTCACACACATACTCAAACACATTCACTCACACACATACTCAAACACACTCAGTCACACACATACTCAAACACGCTCACTCACTTACACACATACTCAAACACATTCACTCATACACATACTCAATCACATTCATTCACACACATACTCAAACACGCTCCCTCACTACCAGAAATATACACACACTTACTCACACACATACTCAAACACACTCACTCACACACATACTCAAACACACTCACTCACACACATACTCAAACACATTCACTCACACACATACTCAAACACATTCACTCACACACATACGCAAACACGCTCCCTCACTACCAGAAATATACTCACTCACTCACACACACACTCAAACACACTCACTCACACACATACTCAAACACGCTCCCTCACTACCAGAAATATCACACACTCACTCACACACATACTCAAACACGCTCCCTCACGACCAGAAATATACACACACTCACTAACACACATACACCAACACACTCACTCACACACAGAAATACACACACACTCACTAACACACATTCTCAAACACACTCACTCACAAACAGAAACACGCACTCACTCACACACATACTCAAACAGACACACACACAGAAACACACATACATTCACTAACACACATACTCCAACACACTCACTCACACACAGAAATACACACGCTCACTCACACACATACTCAAACACACTCACTCACACACAGGAACATCCACACACTCACACACACATACTCAAACACACTCACTCACACACAGAAATACACACACACTGACTCACACCCATACTCAAACACACTCGCTCACACACAGAAATACACACACACACTGACTCACACACATACTCAAACACACTCACTCACTCACAGAAATACACACATGCTCACTCACACACATACTCAAACACTCACTCACTCAGAAATACACAATCACTCTTACATAGAAACGTAAACACACTCACTCACACACATACTCAAACACGCTCCCTCACTACCAGAAATATACACACTCACTCACACACAGAAATACACACACCCTCACACACACATACTCAAACACACTCACTCACACACATACTCAAACACACTTACTCACACACATTCTCAAACACGCTCCCTCACTACCAGAAATATACACACTCACTCACACACATTCTCAAACACGCTCACTCACACACATACTCAAACACACTCCCTCACTACCAGAAATATACACACACTCACTCACACACATACTCAAACACACTCACTCACACACATACTCAAACACACTCACTCACACACATACTCAAACACGCTCCCTCACTACCAGAAATATACACACACTCACTCACACACATACTCAAACACACTCACTCACACACATCCTCAAACACACTCACTCACACACATACTCAAACACAGTCACTCACACACATAATCAAACACACACACTCACTCACACACATACTCAAACACACTCACTCACGCACATACTCAAACACACACACTCACTCACACACATACTCAAACACACTCACTCATACTCATACTCAAACACGCTCACTCACTCACAGAAATACACACATGCTCACTCACACACATACTCAAACACTCACTCACTCAGAAATACACAATCACTCTTACATAGAAATGTAAACACACTCACTCACACACATACTCAAACACAATCATTCACACTCATACTCAAACACACTCACTCACTACCAGAAATATACACACTCACTCACACACATACTCAAACACGCTCCCTCACTACCAGAAATATACACACTCACTCACACACAGAAATACACACACCCTCACACACACATACTCAAACACACTCACTCACACACATACTCAAACACGCTCCCTCACTACCAGAAATATACACACGCTCACTCACACACATACTCAAACACACTCACTCACACACATTCTCAAACACGCTCCCTCACTACCAGAAATATACACACACTCACTCACACACATTCTCAAACACGCTCACTCACACACATACTCAAACACACACACTCACACACATACTCAAACACGCTCCCTCACTACCAGAAATATACACACACTCACTCACACACATACTCAAACACACTCACTCACACACATACTCAAACACACTCACTCACACACATACTCAAACACACTCACTAACACACATACTCCAACACACTCACTCAAGCACAGAAATGCACACACACTCACTCACACACATACTCAAACACACTCACTCACACACATCCTCAAACACACTCACTCACGCACATACTCAAACACACACACTCACACACATACTCAAACACGCTCCCTCACTACCAGAAATATACACACACTCACTCACACACTCAAACACACTCACTCACACACATACTCAAACACACTCACTAACACACATACTCCAACACACTCACTCAAACACAGAAATGCACACACACTCACTCACACACATACTCAAACACACTCACTCACACACATACTCAAACACACTCACTCATACACATACTCAAACACGCTCCCTCACTACCCGAAATATACACACACTCACTCACTCACGTACTCAAACACACTCACTCTCACACATACTCAAACAGACACACACACACACAGAACCACACATATATTCACTAACACACATACTCCAACACACTCACTCACACACAGAAATACACACACACTCACTCACACACATACTCCAACACACTCACTCATACACAGGAACATCCACACACTCACTCACACACATACTCAAAGACACTCGCTCACACACAGAAATACACTGACTCATACACATACTCAAACATGCCCCCCCGACCAGAAACATACACACACTCACTCACACACGTACTCAAACACACTCACTCACACACATACTCAAACAGACACACACACAGAAACACACATATATTCACTAACAGACATACTCCAACACACTCACTCACTCCGAGAAACACACACACATTCACTCATACACATACTCAAACACACTCACACACAGAAACGCACACACACTCACACTCACACATACTCAAACACACTCACTCACACACAGAAACACACACACTCACTCACACACATACTCAAACACACTCGCTCACACACAGAAACACACACACTCAAACACACTCTCTCACTCAAAAATACACACACTCACTCACACACATACTCAAACACAATCACTCACATACAGAAACACACACACACTGACACACACATACTCAAACACACTCACACACAGAAACACACAGACACACTCACACACACATACTCAAACACATTCACTCACACACAGATACACGAACACACTCACTCACACACATACTCAAACACACTCACTCACTACCCGAAATATACACACACTCACTCACACACATACTGAAACACGCTCACTCACACACATACTCAAACACGCTCCCTCACTACCAGAAATATACACACACTCACTCACACACATACTCAAACACACTCACTCACACACATACTCAAACACAATCATTCACACTCATACTCAAACACACTCACTCACTACCAGAAATATACACACTCACTCACACACATTCGCAAACACGCTCTCTCACTACCAGAAATATACTCACTCACTCACACACATACTCAAACACACACACTCACTCACGCACATACTCAAACACACTCACTCACACACATACTCAAACACACTCACTCATACACATACTCAAACACGCTCCCTCACTACCCGAAATATACACACACTCACTCACTCACGTACTCAAACACACTCACTCTCACACATACTCAAACAGACACACACACACAGAACCACACATATATTCACTAACACACATACTCCAACACACTCACTCACACACAGAAATACACACACACTCACTCACACACATACTCCAACACACTCACTCAAACACAGAAATGCACACACACTCACTCACACACATACTCAAACACACTCACTCACACACATCCTCAAACACACTCACTCACGCACATACTCAAACACACACACTCACTCACGCACATACTCAAACACACTCACTCACACACATACTCAAACACACTCACTCATACACATACTCAAACACGCTCCCTCACTACCCGAAATATACACACACTCACTCACTCACGTACTCAAACACACTCACTCTCACACATACTCAAACAGACACACACACAGAACCACACATATATTCACTAACACACATACTCCAACACACTCACTCACACACAGAAATACACACACACTCACTCACACACATACTCAAACACACTCACTCACACACATACTCAAACACACTCACTCACACACATACTCAAACACAATCATTCACACTCATACTCAAACACACTCACTCACTACCAGAAATATACACACTCACTCACACACATTCGCAAACACGCTCTCTCACTACCAGAAATATACTCACTCACTCACACACATACTCAAACACACACACTCACTCACACACATACACAAACACATTCACTCACACACATACTCAAACACACTCACTCATACACATACTCAAACACATTCATTCACACACATACTCAAACACGCTCCCTCACTACCAGAAATATACACACACTTACTCACACACATACTCAAACACACTCACTCACACACATACTCAAACACACTCACTCACACACATACTCAAACACACTCACTCACACACATACTCAAACACACTCACTCACACACATACTCAAACACGCTCCCTCACTACCAGAAATATACTCACTCACTCACACACATACTCAAACACACTCACTCACACACATACTCAAACACACTCCCTCACTGCCAGAAATATCACACACTCACTCACACACCTATTCAAACACACTCACTCACACACATACTCAAACACACTCACTCACACACATACTCAAACACACTCACTCACACACAGAAATACACACACACTCACTCACACACATACTCAAACACATTCACTCACACACATACTCAAACACACTCACTCACACACATACTCAAACACGCTCCCTCACTACCAGAAATATACACACACTCACTCACACACATACTCAAGCACACACACTCACTCACACACATACTCAAACACACTCCCTCACTACCAGAAATATCACACACTCACTCACACACCTATTCAAACACACTCACTCACACACATACTCAAACACACTCACTCACACACATACTCAAACACGCTCCCTCACTACCAGAAATATACACACACTCACTCACACACATACTCAAACACACACACTCACTCACACACATACTCAAACACATTCACTCACACACATACTCAAACACATTCACTCACACACATACTCAAACACATTCACTCACACACATACTCAAACACACTCAGTCACACACATACTCAAACACGCTCCCTCACTACCAGAAATATACTCACTCACTCACACACATACTCAAACACACTCACTCACTTACACACATACTCAAACACATTCACTCACACACATACTCAAACACGCTCCCTCACTACCAGAAATATACACACACTTACTCACACACATACTCAAACACACACACTCACTCACACACATACTCAAACACACTCCCTCACTACCAGAAATATCACACACTCACTCACACACCTATTCAAACACACTCACTCACACACATACTCAAACACACTCACTCACACACAGAAATACACACACACTCACTCACACACATACTCAAACACACTCACTCACACACATACTCAAACACATTCACTCACACACATACTCAAACACGCTCCCTCACTACCAGAAATATACACACACTCACTCACACACATACTCAAACACACACACTCACTCACACACATACTCAAACACATTCACTCACACACATACTCAAACACATTCACTCACACACATACTCAAACACACTCAGTCACACACATACTCAAACACGCTCCCTCACTACCAGAAATATACACACACTCACTCACACACATACTCAAACACACTCACTCACACACATACGCAAACACGCTCCCTCACTATCCGAAATATACTCACTCACTCACACACATACTCAAACACACTCACTCACACACATACTCAAACACACTCTCTCACTCCCAGAAATACACACACACTCACTCACACACATACTCAAACACACTCACTCACTACCAGAAATATATACACACACACTCACACACATACTCAAACACACTCACTCACACACAGAAATACACACACACTCACTCACACACATACTCCAACACACTCACTCATACACAGGAACATCCACACACTCACTCACACACATACTCAAAGACACTCGCTCACACACAGAAATACACACACACTCACTCACACACATACTCAAACACATACTCAAACACACTCACTCATACACATACTCAAACACCGCTCCCTCACTTCCCGAAATATACACACACTCACTCACACACGTACTCAAACACACTCACTCACACACATACTCAAACAGACACACACACAGAAACACACATACATTCACTAACAGACATACTCCAACACACTCACTCACTCCGAGAAACACACACACATTCACTCATACACATACTCAAACACACTCACACACAGAAACACACACACACTCACACACACACATACTCAAACACACTCACTCACACACAGAAACACACACACTCACTCACACACATACTCAAACACACTCGCTCACACACAGAAACACACACACTCAAACACACTCTCTCACTCAAAAATACACACACTCACTCACACACATACTCAAACACACTCACTCACATACAGAAACACACACACACTGACACACATACTCAAACACACTCACTCACACACAGAAACACACAGACACACTCACACACGCATACTCAAACACAGATACACGCACACACTCACTCACACACATACTCAAACACACTCACTCACACACCTACTCAAACACGCTCCCTCACTACCCGAAATATACACACACTCACACACATACTGAAACACACTCACTAACACACATACTCAAACATGCTCCCTCACTACCAGAAATATACACACACTCACTCACACACATACTCAAACACACACACACCGAAACACACATACATTCACTAACACACATACTCCAACACACTCACTCACACACATACGCAAACACACTCACTCACACACATACTCAAACACGCTCCCTCACTACCAGAAATATACACACACTCACTCACACACATACTCAAACACACTCACTCACTCACACACATACTCAAACACATTCACTCACACACATACTCAAACACACTCACTCACACACATACTCAAACACACTCAGTCACACACATATTCAAACACGCTCCCTCACTACCAGAAATATACTCACTCACTCACACACATACTCAAACACACTCACTCACACACATATTCAAACGCGCTCCCTCACTACCAGAAATATATACACTCACTCACACACATACGCAAACACGCTCCCTCACTACCAGAAATATACTCACTCACTCACACACATACCCAAACACGCTCCCTCACTACCAGAAATATCACACACTCACTCACACACATACTCAAACACGCTCCCTCACTACCAGAAATATACACACACTCACTAACACACATACTCCAACACACTCACTCACACACAGAAATACACACATACTCACTAACACACATTCTCAAACACACTCACTCACAAACAGTAACACGCACTCACTCACACACATACTCAAACAGACACACACACAGAAACACACATACATTCACTAACACACATACTCCAACACACTCACTCACACACAGAAATACACACGCTCACTCACACACATACTCAAACACACTCACTCACACACAGGAACATCCACACACACACACACATACTCAAACACACTCACTCACACACAGAAACACACAGACACACTCACACATACATACTCAAACACACTCACTCACTCACATGCTCAAACACACTCACTCACTCCCAGAAATACACACACACTCACTCACACACATATTCAAACACACTCACTCACTACCAGAAATATACACACACTCACTCACACACGTACTCAAACACACTCACTCACACACATACTCAAACACGCTCACTCACTACCAGAAATATACACACACTCACTCACACACATACTCAAACACACTCACTCACACACATACGCAAACACGCTCCCTCACTATCCGAAATATACTCACTCACTCACACACATACTCAAACACACTCACTCACACACATACTCAAACACACTCTCTCACTCCCAGAAATACACACACACTCACTCACACACATACTCAAACACACTCACTCACTACCAGAAATATATACACACACACTCACACACATACTCAAACACACTCACTCACACACAGAAACACACACACTCACTAACACACATACTCCAACACACTCACTCACACACATATTCAAACACATTCACTCACACACAGATACACGCACACACTCACACACATATTCAAACACACTCGCTCACACACAGAAACTCAAACACACTCGCTCGCACACATACTCAAACGTACTCACTCACACACATACTCAAACACACTCACTCACACACATACTCAAACACACTCACTCACACATATTCAAACATACTCACTCACTCACAGAATTACACACACACTCACTCAAACACATACTCAAACACACTCGTTCACACACAGAAACTCAAACACACTCACTCACAGAAACATACACACACTCATTCACACCCATACTCATACACACACAGGATTATACACACACTCACACACATACTCAAACACACTCACTCACACACATACTCAAACACGCTCCCTCACTACCAGATATATACTCACTCACTCACACACATACTCAAACACACTCACCCACACACATACATACTCAAACACGCTCCCTCACTACCAGAAATATACACACACTCACTCACACACATACTCAAACACACTCACTCACACACATACTCAAACACGCTCCCTCACTACCGGAAATATACACACACTCACTCAAACACACTCACTCACACACATACTCAAACACACTCACACAGAAACACACATACATTCACTAACACACATACTCCAACACACTCACTCACATACGCAAACACACTCACTCACACACATACTCAAACACACTCTCTCACTCCCAGAAATACACGCACACTCACTCACACACATATTCAAACACACTCACTCACTACCAGAAATATACTCACTCACACACATACTCAAACACACTCACTCACACACATACTCAAACACGCTCCCTCACTACCAGAAATATACACACACTTCACTCACACACATACTCAAACACACTCACTCACACACATACTCAAACACACACACAGAAACACACATACATTCACTAACACACATACTCCAACACACTCACTCACATACGCAAACACACTCACTCACACACATACTCAAACACGCTCCCTCACTACCAGAAATATACACACACTCACTAACACACATACTCCAACACATTCACTCACACACAGAAATACACACACACTCACTCACACACATACTCAAACACATTCACTCACACACAGATACACGCACACACTCACTCACACACATACTCAAACACACTCGCTCACACACAGAAACTCAAACACACTCGCTCGCGCACATACTCAAACGTACTCACTCACACACATACTCAAACACACTCACTCACACATATTCAAACACACTCACTCACACACAGAATTACACACACACTCACTCAAACACATACTCAAAAACACTCGTTCACACACAGAAACTCAAACACACTCCCTCACAGAAACATACACACACTCATTCACACCCATACTCATACACACACAGAATTATACACACTCACACACAGAATTACACACACTCACACACATACTCAAACACACTCACTCACACACAGAATTACACACACTCACACACATACTCCAACACACTCACTCACACACAGAAATACACACACACTCACTCACACACATACTCAAACACACTACCTCACACACAGAAACACACACTCACTCACACACCTATTCAAACACACTCGCTCACACACAGAAACTCAAACACACTCGCTCGCACACATACTCAAACGTACTCACTCACACACATACTCAAACACACTCACTCACACATATTCAAACATACTCACTCACTCACAGAATTACACACACACTCACTCAAACACATACTCAAACACACTCGTTCACACACAGAAACTCAAACACACTCACTCACAGAAACATACACACACTCATTCACACCCATACTCATACACACACAGAATTATACACACATTCACACACATTATCAAACACACTCACTCACACACAGAATTACACACACTCACACACATACTCAAACACACTCACTCATACACAGAAACACACACACTCACTCACACACCTACTTGAGCACACTCACTCACTCACACATACTCAAGCACACTCACCCATACTCAGAAACACACACACACACTCACACACATACTTAAACACACTCACTCACACACAGAAACACACACACACAAACACACTCGCTCACACAGAAACACAAACACACTCGCTCACGCAGCAACTCAAACACACTCGCTCACACACAGAAAGACACACACACTCACTCACTCTCATACTCAGACACGATCATTCACAGACATACTCAAACACACTCACTCACACACAGAAATACACACACACTCACACACACCCACACTCAAACACACTCACTCACACACATACTCAAACACACTCACTCACACACATCCTCAAACACACTCACTCACACACAGAAATACGCACACACACACATATACTCAAACACGATCGTTCACACACATACTCAAACACACACACTCACACACAGAAATACACACACACTCACACACACCCATACTCAAACACACTCACTCACACACAGAAATATACACACTCACTCACACACATACTCAAACACACTCACTCACACACATCCTCAAACACACTCGCTCACACTCAGAATTACACCAACACTCACTCAACACATGCTCAAACACACTCACTCACACAGAGGAGTACACACACGCTCACTCACACACATACTCAAACACACTACCTCACACACAGAAATACACACTCACTCACACACATACTCAAGCACGATCGTTCACACACATACTCAAACACACACACTCACACACAGAAATACACACACACTCCCTCACACACAGAAACACACACACACTCACTCACACACATACTCCGACCCACTCACTCACACAGAAATACACACACACTCACTCACACCCATACCCAAACACACTCATGCAAAGAAACACACATACACTCACTCTCACACATACTCAAACACACACACACACACACAGAAATATACACGCTCACTCACACACATACTCAAACACACTACCTCACACACAGAAACACACACTCACTCACTCACTCACTCACACACATACTCAAGCACGATCGTTCACACACATACTCAAACACACACACTCACACACAGAAATACACACACACTCACACACACCCATACTCAAACACACTCACTCACGCACATAGTCAAACACACTTCCTCACACACAGAAACACACACACACTCACTCACACACATACTCCGACCCACTCACTCACACAGAAATACACACACACTCACTCACACCCATACCCAAACACACTCATGCAAAGAAATACACATACACTCAGTCACACACATACTCAAACACACTCACACACAGAAATATACATACTCACTCACACACATACTCAAACACACTCACTCATACACACAGAAACACACACACACACAAACTGAATCGCTCACACAAATTCAAACACGCTCACTCACACACAGAAATACACACACACTCACTCACACCCATACTCAAACACACTCACACAAAGAAATACACATACACTCACTCACACGCATTCTCAAACACACACACACACACAGAAGCACTCCAACACACAAACACACTCATACACAGAAACACACACACACTCACACACATCCATCCTCAGACACACTCGCACATGCACAGAAACACACACGTACACTCAAACACACTTGCTCACACACAAACTCAAACACACTCACTCACACACAGAAACATACACACTCACTCACAACCATACTCAAACACACTCACTCATACACAGGAAAACACACACTCACACACCCCCAATCCTCAAACACACTCGCTCACTCACAGAAACACACACACACTCAAACACACTCGCTCACACACAAATTCAATCACACTCACTCATACAAAGAAATACACTCACACACATACTCCAACACACTCACTCACACACAGAAATACACACATACAAACTCACACACATACTCAAACACATTCACTCACACACAGATACACGCACACACTCACTCACACACATACTCAAACACACTCACTCACTCACAGAAATATACACACACTCACTCACACACATATTCAAACACACTCACTCACTCACAGAAACTCAAACACACTCGCTCGCACACAGAAACTCAAACACACTCGCTCGCACACATACTCAAACACACTCACTCGCACACATACTCAAACACACTCACTCACACACATACTCAAACACACTCACTCACACACACAGAAATACACACACTCACTCACACCCATACTCAAGCACATTCACTCACACATATTCAAACACACTCACTCACTCAGAATTACACACACACTCACTCACACACATACTCAAACACACTCACTCACACATATTCAAACACACTCACTCACTCACAGAATTACACAGGCACTCACTCACACACATACTCAAATACACTCACTCACACACAGAAACACACACACACTAACTCACATACTTACTCCACCACACTCACTCACACACTGAATTACACACACACTCACACACATACTCAAACACACTCACTCATACACAGAAACACACACACACACATACTCAGACATGATCGCTCACACACAGACACCCAAACACAGAATTACACACACACTCACTCACACACATACTCAAATACACTCACTCACACTCAGAAACACACACATCACTCACACACTTACTCCACCACACTCACTCACACACTGAATTACACATACACTCACACACATACTCAAACACAGTCACTCGCACACAGAAATACAGACTCATACACACCCATACTCAAACACACTCACTCACACACATACTCAAAAACATTCGCTCACACACAGAAACTCAAACACACTCCCTCACAGAAACATACACACACTCATTCACACCCAGACTCATACACACAAACAGAATTACACACACACTCACACACATACTCAGACACACTCACTCATACACAGAAACACACACACTCACTCACAGACATACATACTCGAACACACTCACTTACACTCAAACACACTCACCCATACTCAGAAACACACACACACACATACTGAAACACACTCACTCACACACAGAAACATACACACACACACACAAACACACTCGCTCACACAGAAACACAAACACACTCGCTCACACACATACTCAGACATGATCGTTCACACACATACTCAAACACACTCACTCACACACAGAAATACACACACACTCACACACACCGATACTCAAACACACTCACTCACACACATACTCCGACCCACTCACTCACACAGAAATACACACAGGAGAAAGTGAGGTCTGCAGATGCTGGAGATCAGAGATGGAACTGTGTTGCTGGAAAAGCGCAGCAGGTCGGGCAGCATCCAGGGAACAGGAGAATCGATGTTTCGGGCATTAGCCCTTCTTCATATGCAGTTAAAATGGCTTTTTTCACCTCCTCATGCTCCCCAGATACCTCCTCTGATAGTAATGCGAATACCTCACCAGCCCTACCTACAAGTTAGGTCTGGATCAACAGTTAGGTCTGTTTCCTGAAGAAGGGCTCATGCCCGAAACGTCGATTCTCCTGTTCCCTGGATGCTGCCTGACCTGCTGCGCTTTTCCAGCAACACATTTCCATATCAGAAATACACACACACTCACTCACACACATACTCAAACACACTCACTCACACAGCGGAGTACACACACGCTCACTCACACCCACACTCAAACACACTCCCTCACACACAGAAACACACACACACTCACTCCCATACTCAAACACACTCACGCAAAGAAATACACATACACTCACTCACACACATACTCAAACACGATCACTCACACACATCCTCAAACACACTCACTCATAAACAGAAAAACGCACTCACTCACACACATACTCAAACATACTCCCTCACACACAGAAACACACACTCACTCACACACACACTCAAACACACCCACTCATACACAGAAAAACACACACTCGCTCACACACATACTCAGGCACACTCACTCATACACAGAAACACACACCCTCACACACACATACTCAGACACACTCACTCACACACTTACTCAAACACACTCGCACTCAGAAAAACACACAAACTCACACACACATACTCAAACACACTCACTCACACACAGGAGTACACACACCCTCACTCACACACATACTCACTCCCTCACACTATTAAACACACACACACTTACTCACACTCATAAACACATACACACTCACACACTCAGAAACACACACTCACTCATACACACACTCAAACACACCCACTCATACACAGAAAAACACACACTCGCTCACACACATACTCAGACACACTCACTCACACACTTACTCAAACACACTCACTCACACTCAGAATAACACACAAACTCACACACACATACTCAAACACACTCACACACACACAGGAGTACACACACACTCTCACTCACACTGAGAAACACACACTCGCACTGACACACACACACTCACTCTCACTCAGAAACACAGATACACAGACACAGACTCACACACACTCAAACACACACATACTCAAACACACACACTCACACACACACTCACTCACACACTCACTCACACACTCAATCACACACATACTCAAACACACACACACACACTCACTCACACACATACTGAACCAGACTCGCTCACACACAGAAATACACATACACACTCACTCACACACATACTGAAACACACTCGCTTACACACAGAAATACACACACACACACTCACTCAGACACATACTCAAACACACTCGCTCACCCACAGAAACACTCACACACCCGCACTCACACTCGGAACTGCACACTCACTCTCTCACATAATACTCAAAACACACTCCCTCACTCACTGAAATATACTCACACTCACTCACACACATGCTCAAACACACTTACTCACACTTAGAAACACAGACACACACTAGCTCACACACAGAAATATACACACACACTCACTCACACACATACTCAAACACACTTACTCACACAGAAACACAGACATACACTCACACACAGAGATATACACACACACACTCACTCAGACACATACTCAAAACACACTCCCTCACTCACTGAAATATACTCATACTCACTCACACACATGCTCAAACACACTCACTCACACACAGAAACACACACACACTCACTCACACACACACTCAAACACACTCAGAACCACGCAATCACTTACACACATACTCAAACACACTCACTCGCACTCAGAAACAGACACACACACTCACTCAAACGCACTTACTCACTCTCAGAAACACACACACATCACTCTCACTCAGAAACACACACTCAGTCACACTCAGAAACACTCACACACACATGCTCAAACACACTCACTCACACACTCAGAAACACACACTCACTCACCTACTCAAACACACTCACACACAATACTCAAACACACACCCTCACACTCAGAAACGCTCACACACTCACACATACTCAAACACACTCACTCACACTGAGAAACACACACTCACACACACATACTCAAACACACTCCCTCACACTCAGAAACACACACACACTCTCACTCACTCTCAGAAACACACACTCACTCACACACATACTCAAACACACTCACTCACACTCAGAAACACAGACACACACTCACTCACACTCAGAAACACACACTCACTCACACATGTACTCAAACACACTCACTCACACACAGGAGTACACACACACTCAATCACGCGCATACTCAAACACACTCACTCACACACAGAAACACACACACACTCACTCACACACATACTCAAACACACTCACACACTCATAAACACACACATACTCAAACACACTCACACACTCATAAACACACACACACACTCACTCACACTCAGGAACACACACTCACTCACTCACAATCATACTCAAACACACTCACTCGCACTCAGAAACAGACACACACACTCACTCATACTCAAATACACTCACTCACACTCAGAAACACTCACACACTCACTCACACACATACTCAAACACACTTACTCACACTCAGAAACACACACACACTCACTCTCACTCAGAAACACACACACACTCAGTCACACTCAGAAACACACACACACATGCTCAAACACACTCCCTCACACTCAGAAACACTGACACACACTCACTCACACGGAGAAACACAAACTCACTCACACACACAGAAATACACACATTCACTCACTCACACACATACTCATACACACTCACTCACACACAGGGGTACATACACACTCACACACAGGGGTACACACACTCTCACTCACACACATACTCACACACACTCACTCGCACTCAGAAACACACACACACACATATACTCAAACACACTCCCTCACACTCAGAAACACAGACACACTCTCACTCACACTGAGAAATACAAACTCACTCACTCACACACAGAAATACACACATCCACTCACTCATACACATACTCATACACACTCACTCACAGCTGAAAATGTGTTGCTGGAAAAGCGCAGCAGGTCAGGCAGCATCCAGGGAACAGGAGAATCGACGTTTCGGGCATAAGCCCTTCTTCAGGAATGAAGCATTCATTCCTGAAGAAGGGCTTATGCCCGAAACGTCGAATCTCCTGTTCCCTGGATGCTGCCTGACCTGCTGCGCTTTTCCAGCAACACATTTTCAGCTCTGATCTCCAGCATCTGCAGACCTCACTTTCTCCACACTCACTCACACACAGGGGTACACACACACTCACTCACAAACACACACAAACACACACACTCACACACAGAAACACACACACACTCGCTCACACTCAGAAACACTCACATACATACTCAAACACACTCACTCACACACAGGAGTACACACACACTCAATCACGCGCATACTCAAACACACTCACTCACACACAGAAACACACACACACTCACTCACACACATACTCAAACACACTCACACACTCATAAACACACACACACTCTCACTCACACTCAGGAACACACACTCACTCACTCACAATCATACTCAAACACACTCACTCGCACTCAGAAACAGACACACACACTCACTCATACTCAAATACACTCACTCACACTCAGAAACACACACACACTCGCTCACACTCAGAAACACTCACATACATACTCAAACACACTCACTCACACTCAAACACTTGCAGACTCACACGCGTGCCCACACACTCACCCACTCATGCACACACAAACACTCACTCAAGCACACACACAAATGCACTCACACTCACAAACACATGTGCACTCAGACTCAATTACACACGCACTCACACAAATACACATGGACAAACACTGACACACACACACACACGCAGACACCTGGACACAGACACACATGGACACGGACACACACACTCATGGACACAAACATACGGACACGGACACACACATACTCAGACACACACACACGGACACACATGGACATG